>NW_028263380.1:28294684-28464850 GCF_051168715.1 Poecilia mexicana
TACTACGTAGCTCCGCCCAGCAGCAGCAGGTCTCCTTCACAGGTGGAAACCCAGCGTGAACGTCGTAGCGCTCATGTTGCGTTTAAAGGCGGCTCGGAAAAACAGGTGACAACATGTTAACAACGGATTAAACAGTTTTAACTGCTGATAAAAGTGACAGAGGACACAGATATGGGAAGTGTGGAAGCCTCTACTGTATCAAATTGACAGAGGAATAACAGAGAGTTGGCCATTCTAAGGTAAAAACGCAGCACATACAGTGTTCATGTTTTGTTTTTTTTTCATCCAGACGGCTTCCCGCGCCCCCCCTGCAATGACACGGCGCCCCCCCTAGGGGGCGTGCCCCACAGTTTGGGAACCTCTCGGCTAAGCAATGTAACATTATCCTCTGATTGGCTCAGCAATGTAACGTGATCCTCTGCAGCACGTAATGGCAAAGCGGCGCGTCATCACGACTTTACACAGTGTCTTTACCTCCGCGGCAGAGGCTCCGCCGAACCCCTGAGACCGACTCATCGAACCCCTGGGGTTCATCGATCCCAGGTTAAGAACCACTGGACTAGACAGAATGGAACATCACCATGTGTGACACAGCGCCCCCAGAGGTCAGACACAACATTGCTTCAATCCCAGCTTTCTTCCATTTATTTGAACAGGAAATTCAGCAATTTATGCTTATAGAAAAATTGATTTTCTCTGATCGTTGTTGGTCCAATTTGTACCTACATGAAGGTGAGTGCTGCCTCATTTGTTTGCTCTGTTGTATATTTCACGTCTACTTTCTAGGTTTTGCTTTTATTCTGTTTTCATGTTTTACCATAAAAACATTCAAACTCTTCAACAAACTACATTTCAGTTCAGCTTCCATAGCAATTTTTTACTTTCAGCTGCATCAGGACACAGAAATATTGCAGCACAGCTGTTTAATGCTTGTTTTAGCTAAGTTTTGCTATAACATATTTACATTTTTCATGTCTTTCTTCATTTCAGAATAGTTTTCATTCCAAATGAACCTGATAAGTCATCATACGTCCTCGTCTGTGTGAGTTGATTCCTCCATCTGTCTTTTCAGTCCCGTTTCAGAGGTTCCCATGACCCGTCACAATACAGTGATGATGTATTCACGCAGTGATGTATGAAATTCAGCCAAATAAAAACCTTTGTCCTCCCACACTGGCTAATTATTTGACAGATTGGAGGCCCGTTGTGTGTGGATACTGAAGAAGCCCCCCATCCCCCACTCAATAAAGAGGCCACTTGCGGAAAAAAGGAAAAAATTCCTCCATAGCCGCCCCTTTTCTGTTCTTTGTTAGAAGATTACATTTTTTCAGCACATTTTGAAGTGACAAAATGGGGGAGAACTGTGGGTTTTCTTTGGGGAGCTCCGGAGGGGCGCAGGGGGCCGGGACAGCAGTCAGTGGCAGCTTAAAAAGATTTTCTCAAGCAGAAATATTTAATCTTCTCAGGGAAAATAAAGCAGAGAAAAAAAGAAAACAGCGGACAAAGAGAAGCTAATCATCCACAGGTCCCCCCCAGAACCTCCCATCACCCCCGTCAGCTATCTGTTAAAAACAAAAAGAACGAGACTGAAAGATTATGTAAGATCGATGGAATAAATCTGCATTTATAATCATCTTGGCTCCCACATTTCTGGTTCTTCTGACTCATTGAAAACAGAAAAAATCTGCTTCGGTAGAGAGAAAATATGGGATGTTTCACAGAAAAGTTATTTCTGTGAACCTGCAACAAACACAGAGCGACACAAACTTCACCACATTCTGGTGTTTTTCGTCTGGCTCAACTTTTTCCCAGTAGCAAAGACTCATCCTGATCCAATTAAAATGCTTCTGATCTGCAGCTTGGCTGACGGTCCAGCGTTCCAGCACACAAACAGCTTCAGCCTCAACAAATGGTTCCTGAACTCAGTGATGAGCCGGGCTGTGCTGATCCAAATGAAAACCGCTGGCTCTTTTCTGAAAGGTGACGGATGGGTCTGGAGCCGCCATCTTGTTTCTAAGAGGTGGAGCAGGAGGACGATGCAGAGCTGAAAGGCAGAGCTCTGGTTCTGGGATGTGGACCAAACCTGGAAGAACCGAATCCTGGATACAAGCAGCTAAAACAATCAGCTTCTTTTGTGGCTCTGCGTTCAATGGGGGAGGGAGAAGATCAGATCAGGAGGTTCTCCTGAAAACCTGGAGATCATCAGAGGAAGCAGGAGAATCTCACAGGTCAGAGAAATGTCTGGTTTCTCCATGAATCTCAGAAAAACAGAGAGAGACAAACAGAAGCTTCATGAGAATTCCAACTATTCCAACAATAGTTTCTGATAATGTGAATATTGACATCTATTTAGTGAAAGACAGCAGTCTTACTGTCAGAGCTGAAGGAGTTTCCGCTCTTTGATTGGTGCAGACAGAATGTGTGCAGCAGACATGGAGACAGGAAGAGGAAGCATGAAACAGGAAGTAGGAAGTGATTACTGGGACCAGGAACAGGTGAGGCTGACTAAGTGGGTGGAAGAACTTCAGGAACCCGAGGGAGGTTTTGACTGGACAGCCATATTAGCTTGAGCCAAACAGGAGCAGCAAACTGTGAACGAGGCAAATCCAACAAAACAGCTGATCCAAAACCCCAAAGGAAGACCGATGATCATCAACGCTGGTCACCAGGCGAGTTTACTGTAAAAATGCAACCAAACATATGGAAGGATCGACGATCGACTTTCCAGACCCGATAACAGCGGCTGCAGGAACACAGGAAAACATCCAACGCATCCCTCGTGTTCCCATCGTAAACTCAGACTCACATTCATGACTTCACGCCTGGCCAGTGAAGGCGCTCAGAGAGGTGTGAACATTTTCAGTGAAATTCTTGAGATTAATTATCAGGTATTGATTGTCTGGAAAGTTAAACAGTTTGGCTTAATTTCATGATTTTAAGTTGGTGTAGATAAAGTGATGTAAAATATTTTATGTTTATTATAAGTTGTGCAGAGGTTACCGGAGTGGAACCAATGTTTAATTTGTTGTTCCATTTAGGCACATATTTTAGTTACATGCTTTATTTTTTCTTAATTGATGGAGAGGTTTGGTGAGACACCGAGGCTCGTGAAGCTGGGCTGCAACAAGAGGCTACATGGAGTTTCTGTCTTAACCCTTTCAGGTTGAAGCGGCCGATGAGGTTCGCATTTTCGTATTTTAGTTTGTTTGTAAATAGAAGAATGTTTATTTGAAGAATTTGTCGAGTTTGTTAGCCACGTGTTTTAAAGGTGACGTAATGAGTCTGTTTTTTGTAAGTCAAGCCACTTTATTGTAAATGTTTTGCTGTAGTAGCTGTGTATTCTCTGTGAACGTCTTTCTTTCTGTAAAATGTATTTTATGTTTTTGTTCACTTCTCAAGGCAGCTATTAAATGCCAGTAACTGTCGAAGAACGCCTTGTGTCCGGTTTCTGCCTGGAGGTTTCATATCCACAGACTGGTGTGTGTTTGGATGTCTGCTCTCTGCTGCTCCTCTTCAGGGTGTGACAAGCAGGTGTGGCTTCCAGGTTTCATGCATTTCCTTCATCAAGGAGCAGCCAGATGGTTGACTACTCTACTCGTGGTACTTTGGTCGCTGTTTCCTCACAGACAACTTACTATTCGTCTTACCTTTGATCCCCTCCTTCCTTGTAGGTGCTGTTAAGAAAATAAATTTAAAATATGCTAGTTTCAAAACTTAACCACATGTACAATATTATATAAAATTAACAGCGTTTTAAAATAAGAAAATTTGGTTCTAAATTGCCTCCATGGTCCAGTGGGCATTTCATTTGTAGGATGTTTATATTAAATATAACACAATAAGTTGAATTAAAATAGTTTAGTTTCAGTTTTCTATAATTTTAAACAGTTCTTAACCTCTCTGTGGACTGAGCAGGGGGTTGTGGCTGTTTGTGTGAGTTTAACCTTTAACCTTTTGACCATCTTGATAAGATTTAAACAGCTGGTGTAAAACTGAATGCAACATAGAATATCTGTAAAACACATAATCTAATTTGTGATCTCTCCTAGTTCTTAACATGTCTTGATTGAAACAGCCTAATTATAGTTTTCAGATTAATAACTTATTCTGCCCTATTGACCTTTATGTTTCCTGTAGTTACAGGAGATGGTCTGCCCTTTGTCTGTGTGGGAAACAATCAGGAGAAGTTCCAGCTTCACACTGATCTGTGAAAAGCCGTAAAACAGCAGGAGTTCAGGCCAGTGGAGGAGAGTTTCTGCTTCCACTTTGTTTAGATAAAGGGGACAACTGGTGTTTGATCTTGAAAACAAATTGCAGGGAGTTTCTAACTTTAAAGAGGGTCAGAGACAGCTCCTGGTTGGATGAGCAAAGATACGCCTTATTTGAAGAAATTAAAGGCAAGAATACGCCTTTACTATCAAACTTTGTACACAGGAGTAACAAATCAGATTTCCTCTTTGCAAGTCTCCAAAGACGTCTTTGCTTTTTGTTTGTCGTTTCCATCTTTTGTCTTTTTCCCTCTCTCTCTCTGAGTTTTCTGATGTTTTGTGATGTGCTTCTGTGGTTATGGTATCCATCTGTCTTGAATAAATGCTGATTATTGTGACGCTGTTATCTCTGTGTGATCTCAGTCTTTGCGCACACATTTTCCGAATCCGGGCAGAAGGGAGGATCTAACGAGTCAACAGGTTTTAAAAAGGGTTAATAAGCTTTAGAAATGTTCCTCTCATAATAGTGCCCAGCGTCATGCTGATTCTCCAGCCCGGGGATTTCCTCCTGCGGCCTCTGTCTCCCGTCCTCCTCACTGCTCCCATTCTGAATCATCCCTGGCTCATCTGCAGTCCTCACCTGCCTGTCCACCCTCCTACTTTCCATTTCCTCCAGCCAAGGAACCTGAAAAGCCAAACCGGTCACGACTCACCCAGTCCACCAGCAAGCAGCCAACCACCGGAGCTGTGGATGCTCTGCGCCCTTCATCGCTCGCCTCCCTGCTTCGTAAAGATCCAGACTCCTTCCTCCACACAATCGATTATCCTGTCACGCCCACTAATCATCTCCCTGTCTTCCAATAAGGGTCCGCTCCAGATTTGATGCTGTTTCCCCACCGGAAAGATTATTCTAAAACTTTTGTGTAAATAAAACTCTTAACCGTGCTCTCCCTGTTGTCTTAGTTGTTGCTCACACCAGTCATCCAGCATCATGACAGGAGGGAGTTCTAGATTGTAGTTACTCTATAAAACTCACTAAGAAAGTAAGTGCATCTGTAAAAACAGAATAGATCCTCAGCATAATTTATCTGATTGTTAAGTCATATGGTATTTTGAAAAACAGTAATAAATGTTTAAAGAAATATATTTTTTCTTTATATTCTACAGATTCAGTGAATTATTCTTCCTTATGTTTGATTCTTGGAGTGAGAGGCGATGACAAACCGGAGGAACAGTCAGATCATGGAAAGTTTTATTTCAGATATATTTTTCTTTTCTGTAGTTTTATGGGTTCTGGAGGAGCCGATTCATCATGTTGCTGCTTGGTGCATTCTGGGAAATCGTCTGAACGATCGGTTGATTATGTTTTAGACTAAAAATGGACAGACATGGTGTGACGAGCAAAGCAGCGCCCCTTCCTTTCTTTTGAAGATAATGATGTTTTCTACAGGAAGGTTTGTAGCTGATGATGGATCTAACAGAGCTGATAGCCTTACTAACCAACCAGCTCCTTACATCTCCTTGCTCTGTGAGAGTGACACAGCAAAAAGCTCAAATCTTAATAAATGTTTAACACGGATGAAAAACAATAAAGGTTTTTCATCCCTAACAGCTCAACTTGATAATGTGCTGCTGCAGTTATTGTTTGAAGAGTTTCTATGGGAATCATGTAAAAACAGGAACTATTCTGGAATTGGTTTGAAACAGAGATGATGACAAATTTTCACACTAAAAAAAACAAAGCTGATTTGAAGAGCTGAGGTCAAAGGTCAACAGGAAACGTCTGAGATCCGATGCGTCCCGGCCGGCCGCTGGACGGTCATGTGGGACAGAAACAGCCAGAGGCGCTGACTCCACCGCTGCTCCAACCATCGCTGCTCCACCCATCGCTGCTCCACCCGCCGCTGCTCCACCCACTGCTCCACCCACTGCGCCACCCACCGCTGCTCCAACCATCGCTGCTCCACCCATTGCTGCTCCACCCGCTGCTGCTCCACCCATCGCTGCTCCACCCACCGCTGCTCCACCCACTGCTCCACCCACTGCGCCACCCACCGCTGCTCCAACCATCGCTGCTCCACCCATTGCTGCTCCACCCGCTGCTGCTCCACCCATCGCTGCTCCACCCGCCGCTCCAACCATCGCTGCTCCACCCACCGCTGCTCCACCCACTGCTCCACCCACTGCGCCACCCACCGCTGCTCCACCCACCGCTGCTCCACCCACTGCTCCACCCACTGCGCCACCCACCGCTGCTCCACCCATCGCTGCTCCACCCGCCGCTCCAACCATCGCTGCTCCACCCATCGCTGCTCCACCCGCCGCTCCACCCACCGCCGCTCCACCCACCGCTGCTCCACCCGCCGCTCCACCCACCGCTGCTCCACCCATCGCTGCTCCACCCACCGCTGCTCCACCCGCCGCTCCACCCACCGCTGCTCCACCCATCGCTGCTCCACCCACCGCTGCTCCACCCACCGCCGCTCCACCCACCGCTGCTCCACCCGCCGCTCCACCCACCGCTGCTCCACCCATCGCTGCTCCACCCATCGCTGCTCCACCCGCCGCTCCAACCATCGCTGCTCCACCCACCGCTGCTCCACCCACTGCTCCACCCACTGCGCCACCCACCGCTGCTCCACCCACCGCTCCACCCACCGCTGCTCCACCCATCGCTGCTCCACCCACCGCTGCTCCACCCATCGCTGCTCCACCCGCCGCTCCAACCATCGCTGCTCCACCCACCGCTGCTCCACCCACAGCCTGTCACAGTTTTTCCTTTCACTCAACTTTCCATTAATGTTCTTGGATACAGCAGTTTGTTAACAGCCACATTCTTCAGCTTCTTGTAAATGCTCTGATTTAATCTTCTGAATAAAATAGTTATAGAATCAAATTTAAACCTTTTAACCTAATTACTGAAAGGGTTATTTAAATAAAATCCAATTAAAGTTTTACTGGTCAAACCTCTAAACAACTGCAAAGATCAATAATTTCTACAGCATTAAAATAACATTTATAGATTACAAAATAGATTAGATTTTGTCACATCTGCTTAATTTCCTCACAGATCAGAAACTTCAGATCCTGTGTCACGTCCTGCGTCTAACCTAAAGGCTTGAAAACAAACGTGGTCAGAAACTCATCATTTGGTCAATTTATGTTCCTTTCAAATAAATTACATCCCTGCAGTTTGATGAAAGTTTCCTTTAATTTACTTTTCCTTTTAATTGTTTTCCACTTCATGTCTATCATCAACAAAGAGGTCAAATAAAAATAATTTTCCATTTCCCTGCACAGCTTTTCTTTATTAATTAGGAGAAGTGTTGGCTGATGACGTCACTGAGCACAAATCAAGCCAAGACGTAAATCATCCCCAGGTGAGTCCTGATTGGACGCTTCATCTGGAACACGTAATAAAACACAAAGTCCTCAGCTTTTACAGTCTGTCACGTTGTCACGCAGCCAGAGCTGTCAGCGTTCTCCATCTTTTACTTCTTTATGTCATTGTTGTGTTTGCCAGCTTCTTTTCTTTCTTTTTGACACTTCCTGTATTTTATGTTTTATGAGAATCCAATTTTCCGACAGCCATTTGCATTTCCTATAAAGTGCAGCTCTCGGCTCAGAGCCTGATCTCTCAGGACTCTGCAGGCAGGTTCCTCTAATTTCACACACAATAAGGCTTCTGCCGCTCTGCATATCAAAAACACAACCGTCTGAACTCGTCTCATTTCGCATCTGAAGACTCATCCGACTATTATAGTTTCAAAAAGATCTCAGAAATGATGCTAAAAATAATGGGTTTCATGCAGCAGATATAAATTGCTGTTCTGCTTATTGTTGCTGTAAATGTATTCTGTCGTGTTTCAAGCCTGTTCTATTGATATCGGCGCTGTTCTCCCTTTACAACATTTCTTTTATGTGTCAGAGCTCATGCATTAGTCTGCAGGTCTCATTAACATTCAGTTGAAGCTCCGCAAAAATAAACAAAAGCTTTGAAGGAGGATGTGCAAAGAAAATCTTTCCAAGGAAGGAGCTTGAATAAAGACCGGACCAGAAAATCAGCTTCTAGAACCACTGAAACCTTTCTTACTCCAGTAATAATGGTATTCAGTTTTCTGCTCTGGAGCTTCCAGGCGAGCGTCAGGACAACGCCAACCTGGGTAGGGTCAAAGGTCATCGCCAAACCATCTGAAGTCCATCATCCTCAGGAGGAAATCTCCTCATTAGCTGCCAGATTCAGAGTGCGAAGCTCAGAGAAATGACCACTAGCCCCAGAGCTACAGGAATCAGTTATCAGGTTAAAGGTCAAAGGTCATGACCTTGAACCACTATGGCTGCTTGGAAGCACTGAAGGAGAAAAGCATCTGGTTTTCAGCTCCTGATACCAGCTGTGAGCACAGTGGTGGAGGGGTGATGATGTGTGATTTTATTTCCTTAACCTAAAGAAACGGAATTAATGAATAAAATATTAAAACTCGTTATTATTCCATAAAATATTCAACGAGTATTTGGTTTGAATCTAATGAGTTTCCACGTTTCACATAAAACTGTTTTGGTTTTGACGAGCAGCTGCTGGTGGATCCTCACTCATCTCACTCTGAATGGCTGATGAACTCGCCTCATTGTTAACTGAGTGTTTTCTGGTGGGTGCTTGGAAATGCATTAACCTACAAACCCGGGAAAAAGCTGGAGAGGATCCGAGTGAAACCCGTGGAGCTAAAAGGCCGGATCAGAACGGAGGTTTACGAGAGTCTCCACTTCATCCTAATGCAGCTTTTAGACGATGCTAATAGATCACAGGCTGCTGTGATCAGACAAGGTAATGGACCTTTGTCACAGTGTGCAGAGGGTGGCTTCAGGCGACACACACACACACACACACACACACACACACCAGAACAATGACCTTAATTAATAACGATTAGTCCTCCTCAAACACACTCACAAAATGTGCAAATGGAACAATAAATATCGCTCTTAAACACGGCTTTTACAAGTGAGCTGAAACAATCTGCTAATCATTAGCAAACATCAGACAATTTGTCATTATTTCTCCATGAAGCGTGGATAAATCTGGCCGGGTCCGGTTCAGAGCTCAAACAGAAAGTCCAGATCCAAACCCGGCTCAGAGTTCATCCACTTTGAACTGCTGGACAGAAGCAACAGAGAACCAAACGTTTTCTCTGCCAGACGTTTTTCTTAATCAATACAGACTTGATCTGATGATTTATACTGATCCAGATCTTATTTAGACTCAAATTATCATATATCAGGATTTCTGATCGTCCTTGAAATTGCAATTATCAAAGAATATTATAAATGTTCCCCTGAATGTTCGATCTAATTGTTTGTCCATTTATTTAAAAGTGAAAGTCACAAAATGCACAAATAAGAAGAAAACAGTTTAAAAGTGCATCTGGTAAATTGTTTTTCTTGTCCCAGAAAAGGATTTTATTTGACTAAAAAAGCAGGACTTATTAAGACAAAGTATAAATTTGAGATAAAAACTATATAGAAATCAAAACATAAAATATAAGAATAAATATACAACTTTATGAGCTTAATAAGCTCAGATGAGAGCAGGAACAGCTGCTGGAGGAAAACCAGTTCCAGAAATGTTTCAAAAGATCAAAATCACCAGGAATCCCTCGACTTAACCCTAACCCTACACAGAAAATAAATATATGAACATTGGTGATTCATATTGTAACATATGAATCTGTGACTGTAAAGACTCTGGGTTTTTGGGTTTGGTTTTTTGATTTCTGCTCCTCTTCAGTTTTATCAGTTATATTCTAGTTCTCTTTTCTTTAACTTTTGTTCTAGTTTTTTATTTGATGTTGCTGACTTGTGTTAGATTTATCCCGTTCTTCTTTTCCTTTATCCCAGCTCCTTGTGTTTCTAGTTATGTTCATTTTTCTTATTTTTACTGAAGGTCTGCTCACTCTGCAGTGTCAGATATTTCCTCTTCTAGTTTACAATGTTTCTTTAATTGAAGCTTAAAACACTAAATACATTTTCTTATTATCATTTCCCTGGATAGAAATACAAATACAGCTTGACTTGATCATAATACTTTGACTTGTTTCTGACATTTTGGTCTAATCGCCTCATCAGGGCAATAAAAGCTTTCAGTCAAACATAGAACAGCAACATTGCCTGCATAGATAATTAGAAAGTTGATAATAATATTTTCTATCTTCACAAAATGCTCAAATAATAATAGTACTTTATTGCATAGCAAAATAAATTATTTGGGTTTGATTATTTATTCTAGTCTCATTATTATTATTCTGGATCCCGTATGTTTCCATGAGATCAGCCTTTTTTCTGTTTAGTTCACGTCTTTTTAGTTATTCTAGTTTATATTTATTCCTTGTGTTGGATTCATTCTCCTGTGTAACATAACGGGCCTTTATGTTGGTTAGTCTGTTGCTTCTGTATTTTGTTCTTTTTCCATCCCTTGTGTGTTTTTTCTCTGGGGGTATTTATGTATTCTTTAAATTAGTCGTTTAACTTTTAGATTTGTTGCTTGTCCTCCACATTTTAATTAAAAGGCCTGACCACCTTTGCTAACGCAGAGGCATCTAAAAACTGGACGACTGCTGTTTGACACTGCTAGACTCAGGTGTCCAACCTCAGTCCTCCAAAGTCCTGCATCTTTTATTTCAGTCCCTGGTCCAGTCAAATGGTTGCTCTTTAGCAGGAATCTGCAGCTATTTGACAAACTGAGGACAGAGTTTGAATCTGTTTTGCACCACAAACAGCCAAAACATGTAGGATATTGTGTCTGTAGACACCCCTGCTGTAAAATTACAATATAAGAAAATATAAGGAATGCATTTCTGCTGGAGGTCAAAATAGGGTCATTTGTAAAAGTTGTGCTTTTTGGAGACAAGAGTTCAGCAGCGTTTAAAATGCTGAAAACCAAAGCAAATAATAAAAAGATAAATATTATAAAGGAACAATTTCAACAAAAATAAGACAAATGTATTAAATTAATGTGATCTTTCCATGTTTTAAATAACTGACTAGTTTAGTGATGTGAACGTTGGCCTTTAATTCTTTTCTTCCAGAGTAATCGCTCACAAAACGCTCACTGCTTCAGCAGACAGACAGAGCAGCAGGCTGATAATAGGGGACATAAAAAAATAATGATTATCCTGCTATGTAAATGGCAATTAAAGGACACTAAGTGCTGCAGGCAGTGTCCTCGCTTGGTTTTGGTAGGAACGGACCCAGCTGCTGGGAGTCGCTGGCCTCTGATTCTTATTTGTCAAAATGAGGGAAATAGAGGAAAAAAATCTGCCACTTTCCATTTAATCAATGAACTTTAATTAATTTAATGGAAACAGTGATCAAAGTGATTAGAGAACACCTCCATGTTCAAACCTCTGCAGCTTTAGGAGAAACAAACTAACAGTGACGGATGTTTAAATGTTCATTGATTGGTTTCCTCAGTAAAACAGCAGAGAAACTAAAAGTTTACATAGACGTGTGCTGCCATCTAGTGACGCTTTCTGTATAAACAGAAATAAAAGGAACAGATGGGACATTTTTCTGCTAATATTGTATTATTATGATTTCTTAAATTATTTTTAATCTGTGCTCTCTAATGCAACTCTTCCTAAATAGAAATATTTATCAAATAAATCCAAAGATGTCTTTGAGCTGCACAACACCTTTTACTGTCATCATTATATTTATGAATGAAACATCACAAAGCAGTTCTTACTAGTGTGATGGTCGAATCCGTGGCCACACTCCTATGTCAGTAACTCTTTATGCACAATTAATTTTTTTCATACAAACACAACACTTTAGTTTCAATAAACATTTTTAGTTGATTTGGATTCATTTGTTCTATTTGTTAGCGTGTGCATTTAGTTAACACAATATATCAACTTAAAGTTAATTTTGTTTGCTTAAGATGAACTCTTTCTTTGTTTTCCTGCCGGTACTTACCTGCTTTGGAGTGGCCAGACAAAAGATGGGGGTCAGGGCTCAACAGGCTTAAATGCTGATTGGACTGAACCACTAGTTCCTGCTGGCAGGGGGAATTTGTAGTTTCTTTGTTTAGATACATTTTTGTTTTTAAGTAAATAGTATTTAAAGTGTAATATTTTTTATTTTAAATTTTGGGTCTTTAGTTTAGCCCACAGGTTCCCAAACTGTGGGGCGCGCCCCCTAGGGGGGACGCCGTGCCATTGCAGGGGGGGGGGGGCGCGGGAAGCCGTCTGGATGAAAAACAAACACAAAAAAAACCAATAAACACTGTATGCGCTGGATTTTTACCTTAGAATGGCCAACTCTGTTATTCCTATGTCAATTTGATACAATAGGGGCTTCCGCACTTCCCATATCTGTGTCCTCTGTTACTTTTATCAGCAGTTAGAACTGCTGATAACTGCTAATCCGTTGTTAACATGTTGGTAACCTGTTTTTCCAAGCCGCCTTTAAACGCAACATAAGCGCTAGACGCTCGCGCTGGGTTTCCACCTGTGAAGGAGACCTGCTGCTGCTCAGGTGTCGTTCAACCAGACAGCTATTTGTAAGCCAGGGGGGGGCAGAAATAGTTTGGAAACCACTGGTGTAGCCAAACTTTGCTGTACTGTTATTTGTTTTTGGTGTTATTTTTAATTGTATTAATGTTTAGTTACCCTTATTCTTTCTTAATTGGTCTGATCAGCCAGTATATAAACCCCTATGTGTCATTTCTTTGTTAGGTCAGTTATCTTTGCTTGTGCAGCCAGGTTTTTTTTACATTTTTGCCTGAGTTCACTTAGGTTTCTTTGACCTCTTTTATGAGCTCAGTTTATCTTTTCTCATTTATAATCCTTGAGTTAAAATAATAATAACCCCCCCCAATTTTGCTAATTTATCCTGTGACTCCTCCTGTTTTTAAATCAGTCCATCATTCTAGTCTGTAATATTTAAGATCTTGTGCATTAAATATCTGCTTGTAAAAAAATAGCTTCAGTGAATCATATTCAGATTTATTCATTTCCCAAATGGGCAATTTATGTTAGAGCAAGTATAAAAACTAAAAGACAAAGTATCAAAGGTTAACAAATATATATAAAAAAAAAACATACCAAAAGGACATGAAATCCAAATCAATACATAAAAAGTACAGCAGTGTATTTCATTAATGACCAACAGTTACTACAAACAATAAATCAGGTGCGAGTTCCCCACCGTGTCCTGCATTAAAAACAGATATTGCTGTAGGAACAACATCAGATGGATTTATTTAATCTTTCATGGCCAATAATCTGTAATCTGAGCAGGGGCAGATCTAGAAAAATATTTATGGGGTGGCAAAAGGGGGGCAGGGATTTTTTCAGGGGTGGCAACATATGCCAGTATGTATATATATATATATATATATATATATATAAATTCCCCTCTCACCCTCTGCGGGTGGTCTCTTTCATCCTCTGAGCTCGGGTCCTCTCCCAGAGGCCTGGGAGCTTCAGGTTCTCCTCCAGTATCTTGGCTGTGCCTAGAACTGCACATTTCTGGACTGAGATGTCTGATGTTGTTCCTGGGATCTGTTTGAGCCACTGCTCCAGTTTGGGGGTGACTGCCCCGAGGGCCCCGATGACCACAGGCACCACTGTGGTCTTCACCTTCCAGGCCTTCTCCAGTTCCTCTCTGAGGCCCTGGTATTTCTCCAGTTTCTCCTTTTTCCTGATGTTGTGGTCACTTGGTATTGCTACATCCACCACAACGGCTTTCCTCTGTTCTTTATCCACCACCACAATGTCCGGTTGGTTCTCCATTACCATCTTGTCTGTCTGGATCTGGAAGTCCCACAGGATCTTAGCTCGGTCATTCTCCACCACCTTTGGGGGTGTTCCCCATTTTGACCTCGGGGCTTCCAGTCCATATTCTGCACAGATGTTCCTGTACACTATGCCCGCCACTTGGTTATGTCGTTCCATGTACGCTTTCCCTGCCAGCATCTTGCACCCTGCTGTTATGTGCTGGACTGTCTCAGAGGCCTCCTTGCACAACCTACACCTTGGGTCTTGTCTGGTGTGGTAGATCTGAGCCTCTATTGCTCTGGTGTTTAGGGCCTGTTCCTGGGCGGCCAGGATGAGGGCCTCTGTGCTGTCCTTGAGTCCAGCTTTCTCCAGCCATTGGTAGGATTTCCTGATATCAGCCACTTCAGTTATTTTTCTATTCTATTCCGCCTTTTCTCACTCTGTGTCGGCTTTACGCGGACCCGTTGCCATGGCAACCGACAGATAACAGCTCCACGAGCAGATAGAGCAGAGATTACCGATCAGGGGAATCAACACCAAAAAACAAACATTTCCTAAACAAAAAAGTAGCAAAACACCAAAACAGAACATCCAGTCTGTTACATTATGCTGACAGCATAATGTAACAGACTATATACATACATACTGGCATATGTTGCCACACCTGAAATAATCCCTGTCCCCCTTTTGCCACCTCATAAATATTTTTTTTAGATCCGCCCCTGTCAGGCTTGATGTCTATATTGTCATTTTTGATAAGTTTTCGCCTGAACACCGCGGTGGTTGAACAGCTGCTCTACTGATGACTTGGTGGCGGGTTCTTTAGTGCTAACGGAACCAAAACACACCGAACTGCGCAGCACATGCTAAGGTTATCAAAGTCAATACCAGGCCAGCAGCAGTTAGGCTAGTATAACTGACCCACTGCTCATTTGTTCAATGTTTTCTTTAAGTTAAAACTTTTTCCTCACCTGTGAAATCTGAAGCCCTTGTTATCAAATTCATAAGGTTGAATTAACCGCTAAATATTGCGTCCATTTTTCAGATTCTTTGCGTGGCTGTGGTATTTTCCTGACCACCCATAATGTTGACTCAATGGACAGCAATGGCGCAGGTGTTGCGCACGATAAGTCATGTAATGTCCAGTCCAGTAATTTATATCCATCAATGCTGCTGGCGCTCTGTCCTTCTCTCGCACTTCCCGCAACTTAGCAGTGGGTGTCAGGTTACTTTGTGTTGCATGCAATGTTGTCGGAAAAAACATAACATTGTCTTTTTTCCGACAACATCGGACATTAAATCGCTTAATGTCTGATTTCCCATAACTATTTATTGAATTCATAGTTGCCAGCTGGGGTGGCAACAGGGGTGGCAAAGCTCTTATTTGGGGTGGCAACTGCCACCCCATGCCACCCCAGTAGATCTGCCCCTGACTCTGAGAGAACAGCATGGATATCCCAAAGAGAGAAAATGAATAAAATGTGTGCAGCTGAAATGTGACTTTTTAACACCTAAACTTCCTGAAACTAGTTTCTGTCCATCGGTGTTTAGATTTCTTCTTTCACTAATCATGTGGGAAGTTCAGAAAGTCTTGTAGTAATTTAGATCTGTAGCATTAAACTACATTTGATAGTTACAAACTCTCTGAAGAAAATAGTTGTATACAGTTTGATTCCTCTTTCTCTCATACTAAATATGTCCTCTCTGAGAGTGTCGTAAACGGTGTAGTTGGTGGTGAGGAGATGACGCAGGTAGACCCAGGATGTAGATGAATAAGATGAATTTAATGATGAGGATGATGCTCAGACAGTCCAAGACAGGCAGCACGGCAGAGAAACTAGCGCACAGCTAAATGCCGGTAGCAACTGATACAAGACTGGCTAAACGAGCAGATGCCGACACAGGACTTAACAGTACGACTGTGCCGGCAGACGAACTAACAGACAGAACCAACTAAGACAGAACTGACTGACACGTATGTTAGACATAGACAAGGACCCGACGAAGAACACAGACACAGGTGGGTTTAAATACACATGGAGGGTAATCAGGTAAGTAGACACACCTGGGAGACAATCAACGGGGAGGACAGGACAGAGACTCACAGGGAAACAGGAACACATCGAAAAACTCAAAAATAAACACACAGAAACACGGAACCTAACAGAGAGGAGATGCAAACTCCTGACAGAAAGAGCCAGGCTGCGATTGGAAACCAGAATACTTAACTAGTCAACATCCTTTTCTACAACAGTGACCTTAAGCCCCTATGGAAACAGCAGAAAATAGATCTCATGTTAAACTGTGAATATTGTTCTTGACAAAATTTAATCTAAAAAAAAATCTTATTTCTCTTATTTCTCTTCGTCAGACAGATCAATTAAGCCAATAATCATAGTCATTTATGGCTACTTTTATAAGTTTTTCAATGCAAAACTAGATAAATTAAAGTGAAAGTAACTAAATGCTGTAGAAATGTGTCTAACTTCAATCTTTCTCACACCTATAACAACCTCATTACCGATTTGTAGCCACCAATAGCATCATTTATACCAAGCTTTGTCATTTAGACGTCAAAAGAAAATTGTTTATCTGATATTCAGATTATCTTCTTCTCAATTGAGCTTCAATCTGGATGAATGTCACAGATCATGTATTTTTTTAACTTTTTGTTGAAACTAAGCTGCAGTCTGATGGAAGTGAACAAGCATCACTAAGTGGCTACAGCTGTTTTTGAGTCGCCCCTCCTCCTTGTGCTTGAATTTATTGCTTTGTGCTCAACAAGATGATATCAGTAATCTCAAAAAGTCAGACTGACAGTTAATTTCACAAATCAATATTTACAATTTACTTCTTTCAAAGTTTATTCTTGGAGAGGGCTCCACATTATCCACCTCCCAAATAAGCTGATCATATCTCCATCGTGCCTGGAATGAGTTTCCTCCCCAAAATGTGTCATCCCCCCCACCCACCCACCCACACACACACACACACACAACACAACACACACACACACACACACACACACACACACACACACTCTCTCTCTCTCTCTCTCCCCTGGAAATCAATGTCTGCGTTTGTGTGCACTTTAATCTGGCCTCTGATGACAGTAAATCTTTATCTGTTTCTGGGCGAGCAGCAGCAAGCGCCTGACAACATTTGCCATCAGAACAAAGAAGCGAGCCTTTGTGGACTCTGGGAGATACCCGGAGCTGTAATGTTTCAGCTGAGCCATTAATCACAATGGCTGACAGCCGGACCTTCCCAGCTTCTCTTCATCGCCACAGCTTGGATGAAGAGAAGCTGCTTTCCAGGAACAGGAAGATGGAAGTCGTAGTTCCACTATCAACTAGAGACGTTTTGGATGTAACACCTTGTTAAGAAAATAAATTTAAAATAAGCTAGTTTTAAAACTTAACATTTCTTCATTGAAATAGCCTAATTATAGTTTTAAAATCAGTAACTTATTCTGGCCTATTGGCCTTTATGTTACCTGTAGTTACAGCAGATGGTTTGCTAAGATTTTTTGAACTGCCCTTTATCTGCGTGGGAAACAATCAGGAGAAGTTCCAGCTTTTCACACTCATCTGTGAAAAGCTGAAAACACGGCAGGAGTTCCTGGCTTCAGAGAGGGCCAGAGATAGCTCCTGGTTGGATGAGCAAAGATACGCCTTATTTGAATGAATTAAAGATAAGAATACGCCTTCACTATAAAACTTTCTACACAGAAGTAAAAAATTAGATTTGCTCTCGCAATTCTCTAAAGAGTCTTTGCTTTTCTTTCTTTCGCTCCTTCTTCTTCTTTCCATTTATGTCAGGTAAATGAATGTATGTCTCTGTTGTTCTGCAGTTTCTGTTGTAATTTTATCCGTTGTCTTCTATTGGATTAAACTGCAATTCTGTGACATCTGCACTCATTGTTGTTTTTGTGTGGCTACACGCGGCCCGCCGGGAGAACCTGGGATCGAAGGAGATCGAGCCAAAAGAGTTTTCTTAAGAAATATTATAACCTAGAATCTTCTTCAACAACCTCAAACAGAAATGTTAAGATAAAAAACACTAGTCACTGTCAAAACCTAAAAAAGGTAAATAAAAATTTTTACAATTATACTGCTTAAAATTTAGAATATAAAGATATTAATGTCCTTTTATCAGATGGTACAGAAATTATCTAAAACTCATGTTTTAGACAAAGTACAACTGATTTAAGACTAAAAAACTTCTGAAGAAAATTTAAATGGGGCCTACCAAGATGTGCCTGTTGGTTGGAACCCAGTGTTCTGATGCTAAAAGTTAGCATCATTGCTAAATTTAGCTAAATTGTAGTTAATAGCCTGTGGAAACTCACAAGCATGTTGACTAACATAGACTTATCCCATTCAGTATGTTAAAATTAGTGTGAGCTAAAATTAGCCAATATGCTAATGTTAGCCTACATGCTGCCAGTGGCATGTGGGGTATGATTAGCATGTCATCTTACACTGACTTCCTTTATTCAGTGTGCTAAACATGGCTAACAAGTAAGAAAAATAGCTGAAAGCTTATTTTAGGGAAAAGGCTAATGCTAGTGCACTGCTAATGTTTGTGCTAATATTAATGCCCCAGTGCACTAGCCTGAGAGAACAAGATAGTAAAGGCTAAGGTGGTGCACTAACTTAATATGTATATTGAGGCTTTTATTTTCAAATTTTCAGTAAGCTTGATTTTCAATGGCCACACTAATCCCATGTGTAACAGTTGTTGGGTTAAATCAATTATATAATGCCCAAAACAGCAGGTAGTTCTGAATGCCATCCTCGCAAGTCAGTCGCTGCCCCTCCCTATCCATTGTGATGGCAAGCCCCAATTGTTCTTCTTTATTAGGCAAAAACACCATTCTAACAGGCAAGTTTAATCTAGAGATTATTATTATTTCAGAGATTTTCTATGTTATTAATCTAATTTGAATAGATAATGTCAATAATTTTTATAGTAACATTTCTCCAGCAAAATAACCAACTATATTTTTGTAATGGAACACAAAGAGGCATTTCTGTGATTTGGACAGAAATGGCTCGGATCTGATAGAGTTATGTTGGTTTTTTTTCCCTGGCAAATTTTTATTTAGTCTTGGTATAGATGCTGTAGGAAGAGCATTGAAAACCTTTTGGGTCTTGTGTTACAGTTAAACCAAAATTAACTAAGAAATTTTATGCACAAGGCCTACTGCCATCAGCCCCCTAATTCCAAAATTCACCCATCATTCAACAATCCCAGGAGTGATTTAGTCCCAAGTCTGGTCATCCAAGTTTTAGCAACCTTCCTTCTATTACTTATGGTTCAGGAAGGATTGTGCTCCAGAACCCAACTATGTACAATAAAATGTTGAATAAATAAAATGTGTGGTTTCCTCACCTTTTTGTGCAAGACATGTTGTCTATGCAAAGTAGTTGCTGTGTCACCCTCAAACTTTACTTGACAGATTTGATACATTATTAAATAAACACAATTTTGTATTTTTGGATCATCCCTTATAGCAGGGGTGTCAAACTCCAGTCCTCGAGGGCCGGTCTCCTGCAGTTTTTAGATGTACCACAGGTACAAAACACTGGAATGAAATGGCTTAATTACCTCCTCCTTGTGTAGGTAAGTTCACCAGAGTCCTGATAATGACCTAATTATTCTATTCAGGTGTGGTGCAGCAGAGGCACATCTAAAAGTTGCAGGACACCGGCCCTCGAGGACTGGAGTTTGAGACCTGTGCCTATGATCTTCCTGTTCATCAGCCTTCCACTAACAGGAACAGGAAGTTCTGCCTGAGACTTTAATCAAATCAATATTATCAGGTGATAAAAATAATCCAAAGGATTATGACAGACAGTGCACATGCACTGACGAAAGTCAATTTTTTATTTTGTTTTTTAACACTGTTTTTATTAATGTTTTCTACATAAGTCAGCTCAGCTTTAAATTTCATCTCTGAGAATCTGCTGGATGAAGGGGTTTTATCCTAATGCTGTTCTGAAGGCTGGAATTTGGTTTTAAATGTCCACTCTTTGAACCATGTTCTATTTAATTTTTTCTTCTTCTTCAAACTCAGTTTTTAAGACAGAACTCACAGTTCAGCTTCTAATCTAATCTGAGCTTCTGCTAGGAGCTAGAAATGTGTGTTAACGCTGTTCTGAACATCAGATATGCACTTTAAAATGTCCATCAGCATTACCCAGAATGCATTGCATGGTGGGGTTTCAGATTTTAGCTTCTATTTTTGCTGTTTTTGGTCGCAATCACTAACAAACTATATACCGTTGTCATCAGCATGACCTCCTCTTTCAAACTAGATGGCTGAGAATGAGTTTTGAGACATGTAGAAAATCAGCACCATGACTCAGAATGGGGTGTGCTATGTTGAAGTGCTGCCTGCTGCAAGTTTGATCACAGGAGTCTCCCCTGCTGGCAGGATTGGGTAAGTCTTCTCACTGTTAATGTGGTCATGCACCCTTCTTGGACCACATGAGCATTCTAGAGGTCTTGCGGTGTATGATGGCACTAGAATGACTCTTTACTCATACTGGGGTGATGAATCCCAGCAGGTGCCTGGAGACCTGGAAGGCAGCAGCTTGGTGCAGTTGGTTGAGGTTCTCCTTCCTTGGGAGGATGGCTGGGTGGAGACACTTTGCTATGGCTGCTTTTGTTTATTCCTCTAGGTGGCACTGTGGCTTGGGGGGCTGTAACAACATAGTGGAAATCTGCTGGTGCACAATTCATGTTGGCTAGCTTGGCAAAGGTGAGTCAGTTCCCCACCAAGCAGATTGTCGGCACTCAACCCAGACCAAAAGAGAATCAACGGAGAATGCTTCTGCTTCCTGGGCATGCTAGTTCCACCTTGCGGTGTTAACGGATAGCGTGTTTTTGAAACCAGGGGCCCGGTACGTATCAGCCTTCCCAGGTTCCACCTATAGGAACAGCACGTGGGAAAGGTGACTCTAGGACTCAAGAGTCTTAAATGCAGTCCAGTCTTCTATGAGCACACACAACATGCACGCCAACTGGTATTCTCTCTTCAATCTTACAGCTCCACTCCCAACTGCAAAAGGAATGAATGTTCATTTCAGGAAATCTTCAGGTTAAAGGTCTGCTAAACAGCCTTAGCCCCCTAAGACCTGAACTCCTTTATTATTAAATCCTTTGATTTTTGCAATCATTAGGTCCTGATCAGCTCATAAAATTTGTTTTACATGATGTAGTTGAGAAAAATTATGTCCACTCAATTTAAAATTTCAGACAACATTCTCACAATTGATTAATGAAATCCAAAACCTTTCTTTAGTTTCTGTTCACATTGGCATTATTTCTGAGTTCAGAAACACAATGATGCACAGTAGTTGACTGTTTCAGCAATGTCTCCCATTCAAAGTACTACTGACAGGTATGGGAAGACATAAGTCCCTAAAGTAAAATCCCTCAAAGTAAATTGCATTGCTGCTGTTCTAAACAGTTGATTTAAATATTTGAATGTTATGATACTTGAAACATTTAATTCAGTCTTAATGTACTTCAAACTATTTTCCCCCTCATGGGATCATTCTTACAGTAATCTGTAAACAGCTTTGTAACAATTGCAATCTGCCTGTAAGCAGAGCACCTTGCAAATAAAACTGCACTCAATTTGTTTTGTTGTGCTTTTTGTTGGATTTAATTTTTTTATGTTGGGTTTATTTCTCTAGTGAGTCTCCATGTTGTCCTGTCCTCACCTTTATTGTTCCCAGGTGTGTCTCATTCCCTGATTATCCCCTCTTTATTTAAACCCAGCTGTGCTCTTTGTTGTCAGGTCCTTGTCTAAGTTGTAGTTCCAGTCAGTCCATGTTCCTTATTAGCCAGTGCTACCAGTGTGAGAACTTTACTGTCCGCTCATTTGTGCTGCCTGTGTTTTGGAACCATTATGGATAGCTTTTTCATTAAAATCAATTTTTTTCATCTATTAACCTGGTCCCACGACATCTTCCTCACCGCACCTCAATCCAATTCATGACACTTGTATTCTGCATTGCATTTTTCAAGTTTGCTGCCTTTGGCATATGGGCATTAGCCGTTCCATGGACTGAGGCATGGAGCAATGCCTTCACTGGGTGCTTTATCCATTGGAGTAAAATGTCTAGGTCCACTCTTTTAAGTCAGTTATCATCAAGCTAAGTTGAGACAATTTTTCCTACTTCCCTGCAAAACTGCAAGACATGCTTCTTGGTGTGGCACACAGAGGTCTTTACAGTACAATAGCCAGCTATTGGCCAAAGCCAAATCTGTAATTGGTACCATCAAAGTCCATTTCTTGCCACTTGTGTGGTCGCAACTCATAAGATCAGTTACATCCATCTTGGAGTTTTATATATGGACAATCATTGGTTGTGAGATGGGACACTTTCAGTTTGACATCTTTGTTAGGTATCTTCTGGATCTCTTGCATGAACAGTAGACATCATTAGTAGTGGCACATTACAATACCATTTCATCAAGTATATATATCAATACTTGGTGTAACTTGGGCTGTGGAAGCTCCCCCAACCCTTTAGTTGGTATCTTCATCAAACTGATTCTTACAGTAGTAACCTACATCAATTTTATTTTAATGCATTCTCCACGTTTGGTAGATGTAAATAAACCTTGGCTGCAGAGTCTGAGACAGATGACCCATCACCAAACCTTCCAAACCCAGATTCTAGATCTTCAACCTTTGAGAATCACACCCATTTAATCCCAGTAACCCCATCTCTTTTCAGAGTAGTGCTCTGAAAAAATTCCCTGTAAATTTTTTTGTATTTATCTATGAAACATGCTATAGTTGTTGTACAAGAGTAAACTACTAAAACCATCACACAATCTAATTTCATTCTCATTTTTTGACATTAATAATACCCTAACATTTTCTACTAAACTAATTCTCAGTTATCATAACTGGACATTATTGGAAATAGTTTAATTATGCAAGTTTTAATTCTAGCTTTAACTTTAGCACATTTTAAAATATTACACTGATCCTGAAACCATAGGATTCTAAAAAATAGACCTCAATTTCTGTTAGATTTACTCAGTTTAATCAATGTATAACTTAATCAGCAGAACACTTTTCTTATAATGATCCCAATTTCATTAAATTTAGTTTGATCATTAAGCTTTCAGTAGATCACATTCTTGAGTGTACTTCATATATTCATCTGAACATGTTTTACTTCATTAAAACCAAAGTAGAAAACTAATCAGAAAATATTGTGTAACAGCTGTTTTGGTATTGAAACTGCTCATATAAGATTTAGAAAATATTGTATGAAACGTGCTATTTTTATAATCAAAATCTGCTTATAGATGCACTGGGTCATTTCAGCGTTCAGGAGAGCTCTGTGATTTGGGAACCAGTTTGAGGCAATTTTAAATAAAAACATGGATAGGTGATAAACTTTGGTCCCATTTTCTTTAGTAAAATGTTTCTGTATGAAAATGAACACATCTATTGTTCCTGCCTTGGGAAAATGCAGGAAGGATTAGACGGCGATGAATTTATCCTTAGCCTTGGTAACACCTGCATGTTCTGTTGTGCAAACAGCAACATGTCATTACGGGCCATATCAGACCACCTCTAAACTGTGCGTTAGAACGCACCAAAAAGTAGAAACGCCTTTATAAAAAGTTATTTAGCTTAAACAGCTAGTCAGATCACTGGGGTGGAACTTTAACTATCACGTAGTGGTTTCTAAAGGTGCATCTTAAGATTTTTGTAATTTGCAAAGATAATTTATTTTGTGGCTTTGGTTTCTTATGTTGAGCTGTTGTAATTTCATGCACTTTATTCTTAATAAAATTCTTAATTATTTTGAAATTGAATGGTTACTTATTTCTGTTTCACTTTTACACACATGACATTATCAGACCGGGGTAGATGAGATGACAAGCAACAGGTAGTAAAATGTGTAATTTCTAAACATCTTCTACAAAATTTAACTATGTACTTATATCCACATATTGGTAAATAATTTGAAGAAGCATAGTAAATGATTATTAAAATAGTTACATTTTGTAAGATGTTATTACATTAAACACTTTCTTACATCTTAAAAAAATAGCAAATGTATTTTTACAGGCGTATAATTTAGATAAGATATTTTTCTGTAACCTGTATTTTGTTTGGCACTAACATGTGGCAGTAAAATTACCTCATGTGCTGATTTCCAAAAAATGTGGATGTGAAGTCATAGGACAAGTTCCACATAAATTTGTACTTGGTCCCTTTAATTTAAATTAATAAAATGGCAGTTCATTCAACTTTTTTAGTGTTGTAAATCTTCACATGGTATAAGACTGAATTTTCACATCAGTTCACACATTTCAACATGTCAAGTGCAAAAATAGTGATATAAATGCATTTAAATATTTTTAAAGAATTGTCCAACTGGGGAAAACCTAACGTTAGGGGTTTAACGTTAGGGGTTTAACGTTAGGGGTTTAACGTTAGGGGTTTAACGTTAGGGGTTTAACGTTAGGGGTTTAACGTTAGGGGTTTAACGTTAGGGGTTTAACGTTAGGGGTTTAACGTTAGGGGTTTAACGTTAGGGGTTTAACGTTAGGGGTTTAACGTTAGGGGTTTAACGTTAGGGGTTTAACGTTAGGGGTTTAACGTTAGGGGTTTAACGTTAGGGGTTTAACGTTAGGGGTTTAACGTTAGGGGTTTAACGTTAGGGGTTTAACGTTAGGGGTTTAACGTTAGGGGTTTAACGTTAGGGGTTTAACGTTAGGGGTTTAACGTTAGGGGTTTAACGTTAGGGGTTTAACGTTAGGGGTTTAACGTTAGGGGTTTAACGTTAGGGGTTTAACGTTAGGGGTTTAACGTTAGGGGTTTAACGTTAGGGGTTTAACGTTAGGGGTTTAACGTTAGGGGTTTAACGTTAGGGGTTTAACGTTAGGGGTTTAACGTTAGGGGTTTAACGTTAGGGGTTTAACGTTAGGGGTTTAACGTTAGGGGTTTAACGTTAGGGGTTTAACGTTAGGGGTTTAACGTTAGGGGTTTAACGTTAGGGGTTTAACGTTAGGGGTTTAACGTTAGGGGTTTAACGTTAGGGGTTTAACGTTAGGGGTTTAACGTTAGGGGTTTAACGTTAGGGGTTTAACGTTAGGGGTTTAACGTTAGGGGTTTAACGTTAGGGGTTTAACGTTAGGGGTTTAACGTTAGGGGTTTAACGTTAGGGGTTTAACGTTAGGGGTTTAACGTTAGGGGTTTAACGTTAGGGGTTTAACGTTAGGGGTTTAACGTTAGGGGTTTAACGTTAGGGGTTTAACGTTAGGGGTTTAACGTTAGGGGTTTAACGTTAGGGGTTTAACGTTAGGGGTTTAACGTTAGGGGTTTAACGTTAGGGGTTTAACGTTAGGGGTTTAACGTTAGGGGTTTAACGTTAGGGGTTTAACGTTAGGGGTTTAACGTTAGGGGTTTAACGTTAGGGGTTTAACGTTAGGGGTTTAACGTTAGGGGTTTAACGTTAGGGGTTTAACGTTAGGGGTTTAACGTTAGGGGTTTAACGTTAGGGGTTTAACGTTAGGGGTTTAACGTTAGGGGTTTAACGTTAGGGGTTTAACGTTAGGGGTTTAACGTTAGGGGTTTAACGTTAGGGGTTTAACGTTAGGGGTTTAACGTTAGGGGTTTAACGTTAGGGGTTTAACGTTAGGGGTTTAACGTTAGGGGTTTAACGTTAGGGGTTTAACGTTAGGGGTTTAACGTTAGGGGTTTAACGTTAGGGGTTTAACGTTAGGGGTTTAACGTTAGGGGTTTAACGTTAGGGGTTTAACGTTAGGGGTTTAACGTTAGGGGTTTAACGTTAGGGGTTTAACGTTAGGGGTTTAACGTTAGGGGTTTAACGTTAGGGTTAGGGTTAGGGTTAGGGTTAGGGTTAGGGTTAGGGTTAGGGTTAGGATAGAGGGCTACAGCCAAGTCAGATCAGTCAAAATGAGAATAACTCGTGAAGCGAACGTGCTACGGATGCCGAAGCCAGGTCTGCGGTGGGGTTCGCACGGGTTCCGGACGCGTGTGCCGCGACGGCTTCTTCGCCCGACTCAGGGTTTAGCCTGCGTGGGCCGACGGAGGATCAGTCGGAAACGGGTTAGGCGTTAGGGATCCGTGGGGTTAGGCGTTAGGGATCCGTGGCGTTAGGGCTGTGCCAAATCAGGGAATAGGGGAAAAAAAATCGAGCCTCCCCCCTAGCTTTGACTGAAATCCTGAGAGGTTAGGTTGAGGGAAAATATTGGACGGTAAGGCTTCCAAAAAAAAACAGTGAAACGGTCCATAATAAAAATAAATTAGGTTTGTTTTAGGTTTAGGCACGGAGAGCAAGATTTAAGTTAAAGAAACGGGGAGAAGGCCGTTCAAAGGGGAGAAGATAATTATCATTTTAAAAAAGGAGTAAAATTACCCATCAATTCAATGTCAGGTGAAAGTCTTTGTGCAGTTCATTTATTCCTCCTCCGGATGGCGCCGGTGGAGGATCGGGTGACATTTGGTTGTGCTGGATCAGTTCTGGTGAGGTGAGAAGTGGTTATGCGCACTTCAATTTTCCGTCCACTAGATGGAGTCGGTAACTGCCATCACATGTGCCAAATCAGGGAATAGGAAAGCTTCAGCGTCTTTCCTAACTCACAAGACACTAGGATAGAGGGCTACAGCCAAGTCAGATCAGTCAAAATGAGAATAACTCGTGAAGCGAACGTGCTACGGATGCCGAAGCCAGGTCTGCGGTGGGGTTCGCACGGGTTCCGGACGCGTGTGCCGCGACGGCTTCTTCGCCCGACTCAGGGTTTAGCCTGCGTGGGCCGACGGAGGATCAGTCGGAAACGGGTTAGGCGTTAGGGATCCGTGGGGTTAGGCGTTAGGGATCCGTGGCGTTAGGGCTGTGCCAAATCAGGGAATAGGGAAAAAAAAATCGAGCCTCCCCCCTAGCTTTGACTGAAATCCTGAGAGGTTAGGTTGAGGGAAAATATTGGACGGTAAGGCTTCCAAAAAAAAACAGTGAAACGGTCCATAATAAAAATAAATTAGGTTTGTTTTAGGTTTAGGCACGGAGAGCAAGATTTAAGTTAAAGAAACGGGGAGAAGGCCGTTCAAAGGGGAGAAGATAATTATCATTTTAAAAAAGGAGTAAAATTACCCATCAGTTAAATGTCAGGTGAAAGTCTTTGTGCAGTTCATTTATTCCTCCTCCGGATGGCGCCGGTCGAGCATCGGGTGACATTTGGTGGCACGGGATCATTTCTGGTGAGGGGAAAGGTGAGAAGTGGTTATGCGCACTTCAATTTTTCCGCCACTAGATGGAGTCGGTCGCTGCATTTCAGGCCAAATCAGGGAATAGGAGAAAGCAGGAGCCTCTTCCCTAGCTGGAGCCTCTTCCCTAACCGCTCAGAGCAGGATATAGGAAGAAAACCCAGTTGCTCATTTGAGCACTCGAAATAGCTCCGAAACGGTGAGCCTCAGGCGGGCGAAACTCGGCACAGAGAGTCTGCGGGTGGGGTGCCAGATGCCCGGGAATTCTGACCGGCGTGGCACGTTCCCCCGCCGTCGCTCCCATAGACTCCCATTGATCTGAAAAAGCGCACCGCTCAAAATGAATGGGGAAAGGCAAGGAGCATCGAGGTTGTTGTTTAGGGGTCCCTAATCAGATTGGGGTTAGGTGGAGCGAGGTCAAAGGTCACGAAGCAAACTGTACTTTAAGGGCCTTTTCTAACAAGTTTAGCTGTGACTGAAATCCTGAGAGGTTAGGTTGAGGGAGAATACTGGAAGGTAAGGCTTCCCAAAAAAACTGGAAAACGGTCCATAATAAAAATAAATTAGGTTTGTTTTAGGTTTAGGCACGGAGAGCAAGATTTAAGTTAAAGAAACGGGGAGAAGGCCGTTTAAAGGGGAGAAGATAATTATCGTTTTAAAAAAGGAGTAAAATTACCCATCAATTCAATGTCAGGTGAAAGTCTTTGTGCAGTTCATTTATTCCTCCTCCGGATGGCGCCGGTGGAGGATCGGGTGACATTTGGTTGTGCTGGATCAGTTCTGGTGAGGTGAGAAGTGGTTATGCGCACTTCAATTTTCCGTCCACTAGATGGAGTCGGTAACTGCCATCACATGTGCCAAATCAGGGAATAGGAAAGCTTCAGCGTCTTTCCTAACTCACAAGACACTAGGATAGAGGGCTACAGCCAAGTCAGATCAGTCAAAATGAGAATAACTCGTGAAGCGAACGTGCTACGGATGCCGAAGCCAGGTCTGCGGTGGGGTTCGCACGGGTTCCGGACGCGTGTGCCGCGACGGCTTCTTCGCCCGACTCAGGGTTTAGCCTGCGTGGGCCGACGGAGGATCAGTCGGAAACGGGTTAGGCGTTAGGGATCCGTGGGGTTAGGCGTTAGGGATCCGTGGCGTTAGGGCTGTGCCAAATCAGGGAATAGGGAAAAAAAAATCGAGCCTCCCCCCTAGCTTTGACTGAAATCCTGAGAGGTTAGGTTGAGGGAAAATATTGGACGGTAAGGCTTCCAAAAAAAAACAGTGAAACGGTCCATAATAAAAATAAATTAGGTTTGTTTTAGGTTTAGGCACGGAGAGCAAGATTTAAGTTAAAGAAACGGGGAGAAGGCCGTTCAAAGGGGAGAAGATAATTATCATTTTAAAAAAGGAGTAAAATTACCCATCAGTTAAATGTCAGGTGAAAGTCTTTGTGCAGTTCATTTATTCCTCCTCCGGATGGCGCCGGTCGAGCATCGGGTGACATTTGGTGGCACGGGATCATTTCTGGTGAGGGGAAAGGTGAGAAGTGGTTATGCGCACTTCAATTTTTCCGCCACTAGATGGAGTCGGTCGCTGCATTTCAGGCCAAATCAGGGAATAGGAGAAAGCAGGAGCCTCTTCCCTAGCTGGAGCCTCTTCCCTAACCGCTCAGAGCAGGATATAGGAAGAAAACCCAGTTGCTCATTTGAGCACTCGAAATAGCTCCGAAACGGTGAGCCTCAGGCGGGCGAAACTCGGCACAGAGAGTCTGCGGGTGGGGTGCCAGATGCCCGGGAATTCTGACCGGCGTGGCACGTTCCCCCGCCGTCGCTCCCATAGACTCCCATTGATCTGAAAAAGCGCACCGCTCAAAATGAATGGGGAAAGGCAAGGAGCATCGAGGTTGTTGTTTAGGGGTCCCTAATCAGATTGGGGTTAGGTGGAGCGAGGTCAAAGGTCACGAAGCAAACTGTACTTTAAGGGCCTTTTCTAACAAGTTTAGCTGTGACTGAAATCCTGAGAGGTTAGGTTGAGGGAGAATACTGGAAGGTAAGGCTTCCCAAAAAAACTGGAAAACGGTCCATAATAAAAATAAATTAGGTTTGTTTTAGGTTTAGGCACGGAGAGCAAGATTTAAGTTAAAGAAACGGGGAGAAGGCCGTTTAAAGGGGAGAAGATAATTATCGTTTTAAAAAAGGAGTAAAATTACCCATCAATTCAATGTCAGGTGAAAGTCTTTGTGCAGTTCATTTATTCCTCCTCCGGATGGCGCCGGTGGAGGATCGGGTGACATTTGGTTGTGCTGGATCAGTTCTGGTGAGGTGAGAAGTGGTTATGCGCACTTCAATTTTCCGTCCACTAGATGGAGTCGGTAACTGCCATCACATGTGCCAAATCAGGGAATAGGAAAGCTTCAGCGTCTTTCCTAACTCACAAGACACTAGGATAGAGGGCTACAGCCAAGTCAGATCAGTCAAAATGAGAATAACTCGTGAAGCGAACGTGCTACGGATGCCGAAGCCAGGTCTGCGGTGGGGTTCGCACGGGTTCCGGACGCGTGTGCCGCGACGGCTTCTTCGCCCGACTCAGGGTTTAGCCTGCGTGGGCCGACGGAGGATCAGTCGGAAACGGGTTAGGCGTTAGGGATCCGTGGGGTTAGGCGTTAGGGATCCGTGGCGTTAGGGCTGTGCCAAATCAGGGAATAGGGAAAAAAAAATCGAGCCTCCCCCCTAGCTTTGACTGAAATCCTGAGAGGTTAGGTTGAGGGAAAATATTGGACGGTAAGGCTTCCAAAAAAAAACAGTGAAACGGTCCATAATAAAAATAAATTAGGTTTGTTTTAGGTTTAGGCACGGAGAGCAAGATTTAAGTTAAAGAAACGGGGAGAAGGCCGTTCAAAGGGGAGAAGATAATTATCATTTTAAAAAAGGAGTAAAATTACCCATCAGTTAAATGTCAGGTGAAAGTCTTTGTGCAGTTCATTTATTCCTCCTCCGGATGGCGCCGGTCGAGCATCGGGTGACATTTGGTGGCACGGGATCATTTCTGGTGAGGGGAAAGGTGAGAAGTGGTTATGCGCACTTCAATTTTTCCGCCACTAGATGGAGTCGGTCGCTGCATTTCAGGCCAAATCAGGGAATAGGAGAAAGCAGGAGCCTCTTCCCTAGCTGGAGCCTCTTCCCTAACCGCTCAGAGCAGGATATAGGAAGAAAACCCAGTTGCTCATTTGAGCACTCGAAATAGCTCCGAAACGGTGAGCCTCAGGCGGGCGAAACTCGGCACAGAGAGTCTGCGGGTGGGGTGCCAGATGCCCGGGAATTCTGACCGGCGTGGCACGTTCCCCCGCCGTCGCTCCCATAGACTCCCATTGATCTGAAAAAGCGCACCGCTCAAAATGAATGGGGAAAGGCAAGGAGCATCGAGGTTGTTGTTTAGGGGTCCCTAATCAGATTGGGGTTAGGTGGAGCGAGGTCAAAGGTCACGAAGCAAACTGTACTTTAAGGGCCTTTTCTAACAAGTTTAGCTGTGACTGAAATCCTGAGAGGTTAGGTTGAGGGAGAATACTGGAAGGTAAGGCTTCCCAAAAAAACTGGAAAACGGTCCATAATAAAAATAAATTAGGTTTGTTTTAGGTTTAGGCACGGAGAGCAAGATTTAAGTTAAAGAAACGGGGAGAAGGCCGTTTAAAGGGGAGAAGATAATTATCGTTTTAAAAAAGGAGTAAAATTACCCATCAATTCAATGTCAGGTGAAAGTCTTTGTGCAGTTCATTTATTCCTCCTCCGGATGGCGCCGGTGGAGGATCGGGTGACATTTGGTTGTGCTGGATCAGTTCTGGTGAGGTGAGAAGTGGTTATGCGCACTTCAATTTTCCGTCCACTAGATGGAGTCGGTAACTGCCATCACATGTGCCAAATCAGGGAATAGGAAAGCTTCAGCGTCTTTCCTAACTCACAAGACACTAGGATAGAGGGCTACAGCCAAGTCAGATCAGTCAAAATGAGAATAACTCGTGAAGCGAACGTGCTACGGATGCCGAAGCCAGGTCTGCGGTGGGGTTCGCACGGGTTCCGGACGCGTGTGCCGCGACGGCTTCTTCGCCCGACTCAGGGTTTAGCCTGCGTGGGCCGACGGAGGATCAGTCGGAAACGGGTTAGGCGTTAGGGATCCGTGGGGTTAGGCGTTAGGGATCCGTGGCGTTAGGGCTGTGCCAAATCAGGGAATAGGGAAAAAAAATCGAGCCTCCCCCCTAGCTTTGACTGAAATCCTGAGAGGTTAGGTTGAGGGAAAATATTGGACGGTAAGGCTTCCAAAAAAAACAGTGAAACGGTCCATAATAAAAATAAATTAGGTTTGTTTTAGGTTTAGGCACGGAGAGCAAGATTTAAGTTAAAGAAACGGGGAGAAGGCCGTTCAAAGGGGAGAAGATAATTATCATTTTAAAAAAGGAGTAAAATTACCCATCAGTTAAATGTCAGGTGAAAGTCTTTGTGCAGTTCATTTATTCCTCCTCCGGATGGCGCCGGTCGAGCATCGGGTGACATTTGGTGGCACGGGATCATTTCTGGTGAGGTGAGAAGCGGTTATGCGCACTTCAATTTTTCCGCCACTAGATGGAGTCGGTCGCTGCATTTCAGGCCAAATCAGGGAATAGGAGAAAGCAGGAGCCTCTTCCCTAGCTGGAGCCTCTTCCCTAACCGCTCAGAGCAGGATATAGGAAGAAAACCCAGTTGCTCATTTGAGCACTCGAAATAGCTCCGAAACGGTGAGCCTCAGGCGGGCGAAACTCGGCACAGAGAGTCTGCGGGTGGGGTGCCAGATGCCCGGGAATTCTGACCGGCGTGGCACGTTCCCCCGCCGTCGCTCCCATAGACTCCCATTGATCTGAAAAAGCGCACCGCTCAAAATGAATGGGGAAAGGCAAGGAGCATCGAGGTTGTTGTTTAGGGGTCCCTAATCAGATTGGGGTTAGGTGGAGCGAGGTCAAAGGTCACGAAGCAAACTGTACTTTAAGGGCCTTTTCTAACAAGTTTAGCTGTGACTGAAATCCTGAGAGGTTAGGTTGAGGGAGAATACTGGAAGGTAAGGCTTCCCAAAAAAACTGGAAAACGGTCCATAATAAAAATAAATTAGGTTTGTTTTAGGTTTAGGCACGGAGAGCAAGATTTAAGTTAAAGAAACGGGGAGAAGGCCGTTTAAAGGGGAGAAGATAATTATCGTTTTAAAAAAGGAGTAAAATTACCCATCAATTCAATGTCAGGTGAAAGTCTTTGTGCAGTTCATTTATTCCTCCTCCGGATGGCGCCGGTGGAGGATCGGGTGACATTTGGTTGTGCTGGATCAGTTCTGGTGAGGTGAGAAGTGGTTATGCGCACTTCAATTTTCCGTCCACTAGATGGAGTCGGTAACTGCCATCACATGTGCCAAATCAGGGAATAGGAAAGCTTCAGCGTCTTTCCTAACTCACAAGACACTAGGATAGAGGGCTACAGCCAAGTCAGATCAGTCAAAATGAGAATAACTCGTGAAGCGAACGTGCTACGGATGCCGAAGCCAGGTCTGCGGTGGGGTTCGCACGGGTTCCGGACGCGTGTGCCGCGACGGCTTCTTCGCCCGACTCAGGGTTTAGCCTGCGTGGGCCGACGGAGGATCAGTCGGAAACGGGTTAGGCGTTAGGGATCCGTGGCGTTAGGGCTGTGCCAAATCAGGGAATAGGGAAAAAAAAATCGAGCCTCCCCCCTAGCTTTGACTGAAATCCTGAGAGGTTAGGTTGAGGGAAAATATTGGACGGTAAGGCTTCCAAAAAAAAACAGTGAAACGGTCCATAATAAAAATAAATTAGGTTTGTTTTAGGTTTAGGCACGGAGAGCAAGATTTAAGTTAAAGAAACGGGGAGAAGGCCGTTCAAAGGGGAGAAGATAATTATCATTTTAAAAAAGGAGTAAAATTACCGATCAGTTAAATGTCAGGTGAAAGTCTTTGTGCAGTTCATTTATTCCTCCTCCGGATGGCGCCGGTCGAGCATCGGGTGACATTTGGTGGCACGGGATCATTTCTGGTGAGGTGAGAAGCGGTTATGCGCACTTCAATTTTTCCGCCACTAGATGGAGTCGGTCGCTGCATTTCAGGCCAAATCAGGGAATAGGAAAGCTTCAGCGTCTTTCCTAACTCACAAGACACTAGGATAGAGGACTACAGCCAAGTCAGATCAGTCAAAATGAGAATAACTCGTGAAGCGAACGTGCTACGGATGCCGAAGCCAGGTCTGCGGTGGGGTTCGCACGGGTTCCGGACGCGTGTGCCGCGACGGCTTCTTCGCCCGACTCAGGGTTTAGCCTGCGTGGGCCGACGGAGGATCAGTCGGAAACGGGTTAGGCGTTAGGGATCCGTGGGGTTAGGCGTTAGGGATCCGTGGCGTTAGGGCTGTGCCAAATCAGGGAATAGGGAAAAAAAAATCGAGCCTCCCCCCTAGCTTTGACTGAAATCCTGAGAGGTTAGGTTGAGGGAAAATATTGGACGGTAAGGCTTCCAAAAAAAAACAGTGAAACGGTCCATAATAAAAATAAATTAGGTTTGTTTTAGGTTTAGGCACGGAGAGCAAGATTTAAGTTAAAGAAACGGGGAGAAGGCCGTTCAAAGGGGAGAAGATAATTATCATTTTAAAAAAGGAGTAAAATTACCCATCAGTTAAATGTCAGGTGAAAGTCTTTGTGCAGTTCATTTATTCCTCCTCCGGATGGCGCCGGTCGAGCATCGGGTGACATTTGGTGGCACGGGATCATTTCTGGTGAGGTGAGAAGCGGTTATGCGCACTTCAATTTTTCCGCCACTAGATGGAGTCGGTCGCTGCATTTCAGGCCAGCTGGAGCCTCTTCCCTAACCGCTCAGAGCAGGGGAAAGAAAACCCAGTTGCTCATTTGAGCACTCGAAACAGCTCCGACGGGGCCGGCGAGAGGTCAAAGGTCACGAAGCCCACTGTGCTTTAATGGCAAACGAAATAAATGTTATTTTTTACATGTGTCACCATACCGACAACTAAGTGCATCCCCCCTCAACTAAAATGTCCAAGTTGGACCAGGTCCTAATCCTCGACCCTCCCTCCGACCTCAGATTGAAAGGTCCGTTCTCTGACGTAGTCACCACTAACCTCAGGGAATAGGAAAGCTGCCGGACAGGGTGAGGAGGTGTGTACGCCGCTGCTACTTCCAACAGAACAGCTTGGCGTTCTGTCGAAGTACGCCATTGATCTAGTTCCATCAATCGAAGTAGATGGAATACAATTTAAAGTGCAAATGACAACATTTAACTTTTGTCCTCCAGCTACCCGGCGTACCTCCGGACCAGAGGGTACGCGTCTGCCACCCAAAGGAGGATGCTAAAAAATGTAGGCATTTTCTTAATGTATGTCCGGGACAACCGGCACAGCGGGCTGTCCCGGGAATTATTAAATAATTTATTAATTAGTCTGAGGAGGGGGCAGAGCTGAGCCCCCTCCTCAGCTGTCTTTTGTAAATAGTTATTTTTTTTTATTGCTATGTGGGTTTTTTTCCCCAATACTTAATTTTTTGTTTTTGTAAATAGTTAATTTTGTTATTTTTGTAAATAGTTTTTTTTATATATATATTTTAGAGTGTGTTTTTATGCTTTGTTTTTATTTTTCCCTTTTTTTTGTAGGTTTCCTTTCTTGTAAATAGTTTGTTTTTTAGTGTTTTTTGTAAATAACTATCTTTTTGTTAAATAATCTTGATGCTTTATTTTTGTTTTTGTAAATAGTTCCCTTTTGTTATTTTTGTAAATAGTTATTTATATATGTTAGAGTGTGTTTTTATATTTCCCTTGTTTTTGTAAGTTTTTTTTTCCCCCTTGTAAATAGTTAGTGTGTTGGTCTTGTGTTTGGATAAATGTGTTCCCCCCCTAAAGAATCTTTTATTATTATTTATTGCAATTCCACTCTTTGTGTTCCTTGGCTGACACCGGCAGAAATAATCAAGATTTAAGATCAGATATTCCGTTATTAACCCATCTACAGATCCTGCACAGCCTCAGGAAGTGCCTTCACCGTTGGAGAGCATCAACAACAACAGCATCAGCAACAGCAGCGTCTGCAATAACGACAGCAACCCCACCAACAACGAAGTATCCCCGATAATAAGGTCTGCACTTAAATGTAGAGTATTACTCCTACAACCCTGGAGACATGAGGATCTGAGAAGCAGCAGTGACTCAGATGAGGAGCTGCCTGTGTTTGATTTCAATTTATTATTTTTGTAAATAGTTCAATTTTTATATATTTTAAATAAACGGCTATATGGCTTTCTGCTTTATTTTGATTTTTCACTTGTTTTTGTATTTTTTTCTTGTTATTTTTGTTCAAACTTGCTGTTTTTGATTACAATTTATTATTTTTGTAAATAGTTCAATTTTATATATATTTTATATAAACGGCTATATGGCTTTCTGCTTTATTTTGATTTTTCACTTGTTTTTGTATTTTTTTCTTGTTATTTTTGTTCAAACTTGCTGTTTTTGATTACAATTTATTATTTTTGTAAATAGTTCAATTTTATATATATTTTATATAAACGGCTATATGGCTTTCTGCTTTATTTTGATTTTTCACTTGTTTTTGTATTTTTTTCTTTCTTGTTATTTTTGTTCAAACTTGCTGTTTTTCATTAAATAATCTTTCATCAGTGCAATTCCTGTCTTATCGTTGATTAAGCCAGCAGAGAAAGTCAAGATTTGCTTCCAGATTTAAAAAGTGGTGGTTCCAGCAGTCTGTTCAAGATTTCAACCACTTTTAAGAGGGTTATTTTTGCGCACAGGGCTTATGACCAGAGGAACGGGCCGTAACGAGGCGTCCAGGGGTCCCACCGGATGGCCGAGCCTCTGCCCGGGTTCGGTGCCCCCCCCGTCCCGTACCGTCCCGAGGGCAGGTCCCAGCCTTACAGATGAAGAAGAAGTACCCGTGGGCGGTGGTGCTTTTCGCGGCGGTGCACAACCGGTCCGGACATAGGGAATCATGGGGTGGTGCTCCCAAACGGCTGCCTTGCCGGGGGGGGGGTGCCCTTTGCGTCTGGCAGGCACTCGCTGCATCCTGTACTTTAGCAGTTCGGGAAAAGGGTGGACTCGGTTAGTCTTGCGGTCACGTCCCCTGAAGCTGAGCCTGAGCTACGGGTCAGTTCCTGGACGAGGAATTATCCGCGCGTGGCTTTTTCTGGTACAGAACAGAAACGGCAGTGGGAACGGCGCCCTTCGCTTCGCCGCAGTGACTCGGTGGATCCTGCACTTTAGCGGTCGGGGGAAAAGAGAGGTGAAGAAGGAGAAAGCGGAGCGAGCTACGGAGACGCACGTTTAGCTTCAGCTTCCCGGGGGGGGGGGGTTGGGTGGTTGGGGGTGTGTGCGTGCGGTTTCGCCCGTGCGTGGGGGCTCGGTTAGTCTTGTGGTCGCATCGCCCGAAGCAGAGCGTGAGTCTGAAGCAGAGCGTGAGCTTTCCCTCTCGACCCCAACAGGAGGGAAGACGTGCCAACGGCACCCTTCGCTTGACGCAGCCGCTCGGTGCGCGGATCCTGCAGTTTGGCGGTTCGGGAAAAGGGAGAGGGAGAAGGAGAAAACAAGGCGGCACAAGCGGCGGATACGGACGGTCTCAGGTTTCCCCTTTGTTCCGCTCGTCTTCAAACGTGAAAAGCGGCTCCGGCGGCGTTGGCTCAATCAGTCTTGCGGCGGCCACGCTCGAGGCCGGAGTCCCCGAACAATTACGGGCTACTCGCATCCGGCACCAGCTGAAGCGGGAGCTGGAGCTCCTCAGCGCAGTACACGACCACGAACTGGATCCTGTAGCTTGGCGGAGTGCTTTGAGCGGTTGGCCGATTCCACCCTGGCATTCGAACCCCAACCACGCGGCTGCAATCCACCCACCGGGATCCCCGAACAGTCGTGGGGCGAATTGCGCTCCGCTCGGAGCAACAGGTTGAGGCTGAAGAAGAAGTACCCGCGGTGCCGTTTGGCAGTACGTGCCAAGAGCAGCAGCAGTACCAACGCCGCTTCCTTGCGGTACGAGGCCAGACGTTGGACTCTGATGTCCGTCGGGGGACAAACACGTGGCCGCCATCCACTGTAAGCGGGCCACCTTGAACCACGAGAGCACTCGAGCCACGCGGGTAACCTTTTTCCCGACGTAGCCGTCGGCACCTCGTAGCAAGTAATTCAGAGATCGACAATTTAGCCTCGTCAGTAGCTTCTCTTCCTCCTCCTCTTCCTCGTCCTTTTCCTTCTCCTGCTTCTTCTTCCTCATTTCCGGGAACCGAGAAACTAAATCGCCAGACTGCAGGAGACACGTGGAATAAATGGCTGCCTGGCGAATGAGGTCACGCTCTTTGCTGTTCCACCAAGCTAAAGGAGCCACGCGCGATTCCCAACCAAATCGCCAGACTGCAGGAGACACGTGCAATAAATCGCTACCTGGCGAATGAAGTGACGCTTTTCGCTGTTCCACCAAGCTAAAGGAGCCACGTGATTGACAACCCAAGCTGGAATTGAGTGAAACCGAACCCTCCTCCGGACACTCGGAAGCACGAGGTGGTGCTTCCATATGGCTTCCTCCACCTCCTACCTACATTGTTTTTTTTTTCCGCCACTAGATGGAGTCGGTCGCCGCATTTCAGGCCAAACCAGGGAATAGGAGAAAGCTGGAGCCTCTTCCCTAACCGCTCAGAGCAGGATATAGGAAGAAAACCCAGTTGCTCATTTGAGCACTCGAAATAGCTCCGACGGGGCCGGCGAGAGGTCAAAGGTCACGAAGCCCACTGTGCTTTAACGGCAAACGAAATAAATGTTATTTTTTACATGTGTCACCATACCGACAACTAAGTGCATCCCCCCTCAACTAAAATGTCCAAGTTGGACCAGGTCCTAATCCTCGACCCTCCCTCCGACCTCAGATTCAAAGGTCCGTTCTCAGACGTAGTCACCACTAACCTCAGGGAATAGGAAAGCTGCCGGACAGGGTGAGGAGGTGAGTACGCTGCTGCTACTTCCAACAGAACAGCTTGGCGTTCTGTCGAAGTACGCCATTGATCTACTTCCATCAATCGAAGTAGATGGAATACAATTTAAAGTGCCGTGCCCTTAAATGTACCCGGGTACATTTAAGGGCACGGCACGGGTACAGTGCGTTATTAACCCATCTACAGATCCTGCACAGCCTCAGGAAGTGCCTTCACCGTTGGAGAGCATCAGCAACAACAGCATCAGCAACAGCAGCGTCTGCAATAACGACAGCAACACCACCAACAACGAAGTATCCCCGATAATAAGGTCTGCACTTAAATGTAGAGTATTACTCCTACAACCCTGGAGACATGAGGATCTGAGAAGCAGCAGTGACTCAGATGAGGAGCTGCCTGTGTTTGATTTCAATTTATTATTTTGTAAATAGTTCATTTTGTTATTTTTCTAAATAGTTTATATATATATATATATATATATATATATATATGAGTGTGTTTTTATGCTTTGTTTTTATTTTTCCCTTTTTTGTAATTCTTTTTTCTTTTCTTGTAAATAGTTAGTGTGTTTTTTAGTCTTGTTTGTAAATAACTATGTTTTTGTTAAAGAATCTTTATGATTTATTTTTGTTTTTGTAAATAGTTAATTTTGTTATTTTTGTAAATAGTTTTTTTTTATATATTTTAGAGTGTGTTTTTATGCTTTGTTGTTATTTTTCCCTTTTTTTGTAAGCGCGCAGGTCTGGTGATTTCTTTTCGCTCCTTTGGAAGCACGGATGCAAGCAGAACCGTCCTACTGCCAGCTAAAACATAAAAAACATCCATGGCTCAGGTAGTCGAGTGGTTTAAGGTTCCCCACTTGCAATGTATGGCTACCACATGATTGTAGGGGTTCAAACCCCAAGGCGGCATGGGCGATGCAAACCGCTAAATTACAGGATCCATGTGTAGGACAAAAGCACAACCGCAACCTCTGCTTCAGCAGGTGGTTGGAGCAGTTCACCGGCAACTGGTTGGTCATTGCGTTGCTGTATATCAGAAGACTAATCGCGCCACTGCTGGAGCCAATTCTTTTTTTCACACGTATAAAAGAGCTAGCAAGGCTAGCTAGCCCACTGCAGCCATCCCGCAGCAGGATCTCCACCATCCACCATCCCACTGTTTTACTGCCAGCTATAATGCAAAAAACGTCCATGGCTCCAATGGTCGAGTGGTTTAAGTTTCCCCACTTGCAATGGATGGCTACCACGTGATGCTCGGGGTTCAAATCCCAGGGTGGCGTGTGCGAATGAAAACCACTAAACTACAGGATCTTCTTGTGGTTTCAGATGCTGTGTTCAAAAAGTCAGAGCAAATTGTACAACGCAGAAACTAACTACAAGACTACCTGAGCCACATTTTACATTTTTAAAATAAAGAAAAAAAGATCTTCCTTTTAACCTGACATTCCTCCCTATGCAAATCTTCTGCAGCTGGCAATTAGGCGTTGATCATAATCAGCAGCTGCATCAAATTATTATAAAATTTATTATTGTAATAATGATAAATATATTATATATTAATATGTCATTATATATTTGTATCTATTATAAATAAGATAATCATTGTAATAAATTATTACATTGTATGTGCAGCTACTTTTAAAACAGCTGAATTAACTTTTTTTACATTTCATAACATGTCAAAGTGGAATTACACTTCCGTTGAACTCATTTCTTGGCGTGCTTTGAACCTGTTTGAACCGTCTTTCATTTTGGGAGAGCACGAGTTGAATAAATTAAGCTTGATAAACTTTCTATTTTCATAAGTTTATTCATCCTAAGATAGAAAGGTCTCGTTGGAGTCATGAGTGAAGTTTGGATTTAGAGTCTCTAATTTTTTTTTCCATATTTAAGGTTGATTCTTGTTGTTTTGTTCTAACAGTTCCCTAGTGTTTAAGATTTAATTTAATTCTCTCTATGGAGAGATCAGTATCATGAAGACATTTTAAACGCCCCGTTTCATCCAGACATGTTGAGAGACGTTCTGCTCATTTTGAGCAGAATTAACAGATCTATGTGCACATAGAGGGTTGGTTTTGGAAGTGTCCAGGTGTTCGACGGTGGAGAGGGTTTCTCTGAGTTCGGGGGTGATGCCGTTTGGGCTCATTCCGGACATGTGGAGTCAGGCGAATGGGGAAAGCGTTTCCAAAGGCGGGATGGAGGTGTGGGGGGGTCGGAAGCGATCTGGGGGGGGGTCACCTTTGCCCTGAGGAATGACTTTAGCCGGTCGGGCGACGGTTCCCCTCGGGCAGGGACCCCGCGGGAAGCGTTACCCTGAAGAGAGCTGTGTCGAGAACTTATGGGGAACCCCGAAGGATCGCAGGGTCGGGATCGGGGTCCCCGGAGGTCCCAGCGACGCGGGGTTCGGAGCGGAGGTCGGGCGGGATCCCGGTTACAAAAGCCCGGGGTCCGGCGGCGCCTGGAGCGGCCCGGTACTGTAGAACCGGGTCGCCATAAGTCGGCATGGGGTGGTGCTGCCCTATGTCTGCTAGTGTGTTGGGCCCTGAAAAAATCTGTCGGAGCTCAGGTCCGGGGCGGGTGGCGTTTGGGCCGGTGGGGGAGGTTCCCGGGAATAAAAGGGGAGCGCTTTTGCCATCCGGAAGCCTTTGGTCGAGGAGCTATAGGGCCGCCACGAGGGAGCCGAAGGGTGTGCTGCCGGATGTCTGCGAGTGTCACACGGAAGCACGTATGACACGTGCTTCCGTAGCTTTTAGTATGATAATTATATGTTTATTCCATTAAAATTGAAACTACTAAACATCTATATTTTAAAGAATGAAGTCTGAATATATGATCAACAGAGAATTTCTGCTGTTAGCATTTAGCACCAAGAAAACGTTTGAGGCTGGTTGTGTGTTATGGAGGGCCTCTTGACATACGGAATCATGGGGTGGTGCTCCCGGATGGCTGCCTCACCAGAGGCACGAGCCATAAGGAGACGTCCAGGGCTCCCGCAGAGCGTCTGTGCCTCTGCCCGGGTTCGGTGCTCCGATCCCGGGTAGAGGGTTCCAGTCATTTGCTGGAACGGTTCAGCCATTCGGCGGAAGGGGGGGGGAGTTGTGCTTGGTGGTGGCTAACTACTTTGTGCTTGTGCTTTGTGTGGATCCGGCGATGCGGTTCGCCATAAGTCGGCATGGGGTGGTGCTGCCCTATGTCTGCGAGTGTGTGACGGGGGCAGGGTACAACAGGGCTTCCAGTCCAGCTGTCAGTTTCACAGGAATTGTGTACGAGTTCTTCTAGCTGAACTTTTTGTTTTGTTTTTAACTCTGCCTTGACTTTTTTCCGTCGGCCCTTTGACCGGGCGCTCGGAGGGGTTCGGGGGTCGATCCGTCACCCTGTGGGGTGGGTGGTTGCAGCCATAAGTCATCATGGGGTGGTGCTGCCCTATGTCTGCAAGTGTTACGGTGGCCAAAAAAATGTTTTGGAGCTCAGGTGTGGGGCGGTTGGCGTTTGGGCCGGTCGGGGAGGGTCCCGGGAATAAAAGGGGAGCGCTTTTGCCATCCGGAAGCCTTTGGTTAAGGAGCTATAGGGCCGCCACGAGGGAGCCGAAGGGTGTGCTGCCGGATGTCGCGGGTCTGCAGGCCGAAAGGTCAAGCTCCAGAGGTCACGGGCGGGTAGGAGGGGCAAATTCGAGGGGGTTAGGTAGGGGAGTGTCCCGGGAATAAAAGGGGAGCGCTTTAGCTGTAGTGGCTGTGGGTGATTTGCTACTGGGGGAAAGATTCTACTGTTCTTTTTCTTGATGATGAACTGTTTTTTTATCTTAGCATATGTTTTTAGAACAAAAACATATGCTAAGATATGTCAGCTCCTTCGGTCGAGGAGCTGTAGGCCCGCCACGAGGGAGCCGAAGGGGGTGCTGCCGGATGTCATACATCCGGCATCACGAGCTGGTGCTGCCAAACGGCCTCCTCCACCTCCTACCTACATTGTTTTTTTTTGGGGGGGGGGAGGGAGGGAGGGAGGGAGGGGTGTAGGTAGAGTCCGGACGTTAGTATTTGTGAATGTTTTCCACCGTTTAGAAAAGAAAAGTATTCATGGACTGATATTAGCAGTGAGGACATACAGAGGGTGGAGGGGCCCCTCCCAGGGCTCCCGCCGAACGGCTGAGCCTCTGCCCGGGTTCGGTGCTCCGATCCCGGGTAAGGGGTTCAGCCATTTGCTGGAATGGTTCAGCCATTCGGCGGAAGGGGACTTGTGCTTCGTGTGGTGACTTTTGTGCTTGTGCTCGGGGAAGCTATCTATAGACCCGCCACGAGGGAGCCGAAGGTCAAAGGTGACGAAGCAAACTGTACTTTAATGGCCTTTTCTGTGGCACGGGATCATTTCTGGTGAGGTGAGAAGTGGTTATGCGCACTTCAATTTTTCCGCCACTAGATGGAGTCGGTCGCTGCATTTCAGGCCAAATCAGGGAATATGAGAAAGCAGGAGCCTCTTCCCTAACCGCTCAGAGCAGGATATAGGAAGAAAACCCAGTTGCTCATTTGAGCACTCGAAATAGCTCCGAAACGGTGAGCCTCAGGCGGGCGAAACTCGGCACAGAGAGTCTGCGGGTGGGGTGCCAGATGCCCGGGAATTCTGACCGGCGTGGCACGTTCCCCCGCCGTCGCTCCCATAGACTCCCATTGATCTGAAAAAGCGCACCGCTCAAAATGAATGGGGAAAGGCAAGGAGCATCGAGGTTGTTGTTTAGGGGTCCCTAATCAGATTGGGGTTAGGTGGAGCGAGGTCAAAGGTCACGAAGCAAACTGTACTTTAAGGGCCTTTTCTAACAAGTTTAGCTGTGACTGAAATCCTGAGAGGTTAGGTTGAGGGAGAATACTGGAAGGTAAGGCTTCCCAAAAAAACTGGAAAACGGTCCATAATAAAAATAAATTAGGTTTGTTTTAGGTTTAGGCACGGAGAGCAAGATTTAAGTTAAAGAAACGGGGAGAAGGCCGTTTAAAGGGGAGAAGATAATTATCGTTTTAAAAAAGGAGTAAAATTACCCATCAATTCAATGTCAGGTGAAAGTCTTTGTGCAGTTCATTTATTCCTCCTCCGGATGGCGCCGGTGGAGGATCGGGTGACATTTGGTTGTGCTGGATCAGTTCTGGTGAGGTGAGAAGTGGTTATGCGCACTTCAATTTTCCGTCCACTAGATGGAGTCGGTAACTGCCATCACATGTGCCAAATCGGGGAATAGGAAAGCTTCAGCGTCTTTCCTAACTCACAAGACACTAGGATAGAGGGCTACAGCCAAGTCAGATCAGTCAAAATGAGAATAACTCGTGAAGCGAACGTGCTACGGATGCCGAAGCCAGGTCTGCGGTGGGGTTCGCACGGGTTCCGGACGCGTGTGCCGCGACGGCTTCTTCGCCCGACTCAGGGTTTAGCCTGCGTGGGCCGACGGAGGATCAGTCGGAAACGGGTTAGGCGTTAGGGATCCGTGGGGTTAGGCGTTAGGGATCCGTGGCGTTAGGGCTGTGCCAAATCAGGGAATAGGGAAAAAAAAATCGAGCCTCCCCCCTAGCTTTGACTGAAATCCTGAGAGGTTAGGTTGAGGGAAAATATTGGACGGTAAGGCTTCCAAAAAAAAACAGTGAAACGGTCCATAATAAAAATAAATTAGGTTTGTTTTAGGTTTAGGCACGGAGAGCAAGATTTAAGTTAAAGAAACGGGGAGAAGGCCGTTCAAAGGGGAGAAGATAATTATCATTTTAAAAAAGGAGTAAAATTACCCATCAGTTAAATGTCAGGTGAAAGTCTTTGTGCAGTTCATTTATTCCTCCTCCGGATGGCGCCGGTCGAGCATCGGGTGACATTTGGTGGCACGGGATCATTTCTGGTGAGGGGAAAGGTGAGAAGTGGTTATGCGCACTTCAATTTTTCCGCCACTAGATGGAGTCGGTCGCTGCATTTCAGGCCAAATCAGGGAATAGGAGAAAGCAGGAGCCTCTTCCCTAGCTGGAGCCTCTTCCCTAACCGCTCAGAGCAGGATATAGGAAGAAAACCCAGTTGCTCATTTGAGCACTCGAAATAGCTCCGAAACGGTGAGCCTCAGGCGGGCGAAACTCGGCACAGAGAGTCTGCGGGTGGGGTGCCAGATGCCCGGGAATTCTGACCGGCGTGGCACGTTCCCCCGCCGTCGCTCCCATAGACTCCCATTGATCTGAAAAAGCGCACCGCTCAAAATGAATGGGGAAAGGCAAGGAGCATCGAGGTTGTTGTTTAGGGGTCCCTAATCAGATTGGGGTTAGGTGGAGCGAGGTCAAAGGTCACGAAGCAAACTGTACTTTAAGGGCCTTTTCTAACAAGTTTAGCTGTGACTGAAATCCTGAGAGGTTAGGTTGAGGGAGAATACTGGAAGGTAAGGCTTCCCAAAAAAACTGGAAAACGGTCCATAATAAAAATAAATTAGGTTTGTTTTAGGTTTAGGCACGGAGAGCAAGATTTAAGTTAAAGAAACGGGGAGAAGGCCGTTTAAAGGGGAGAAGATAATTAGGGTAAGGGTTAGGGTTAGGGTTAGGGTTAGGGTTAGGGTAGGGTTAGGGTAGGGTTAGGGTTAGGGTTAGGATAGAGGGCTACAGCCAAGTCAGATCAGTCAAAATGAGAATAACTCGTGAAGCGAACGTGCTACGGATGCCGAAGCCAGGTCTGCGGTGGGGTTCGCACGGGTTCCGGACGCGTGTGCCGCGACGGCTTCTTCGCCCGACTCAGGGTTTAGCCTGCGTGGGCCGACGGAGGATCAGTCGGAAACGGGTTAGGCGTTAGGGATCCGTGGGGTTAGGCGTTAGGGATCCGTGGCGTTAGGGCTGTGCCAAATCAGGGAATAGGGAAAAAAAAATCGAGCCTCCCCCCTAGCTTTGACTGAAATCCTGAGAGGTTAGGTTGAGGGAAAATATTGGACGGTAAGGCTTCCAAAAAAAAACAGTGAAACGGTCCATAATAAAAATAAATTAGGTTTGTTTTAGGTTTAGGCACGGAGAGCAAGATTTAAGTTAAAGAAACGGGGAGAAGGCCGTTCAAAGGGGAGAAGATAATTATCATTTTAAAAAAGGAGTAAAATTACCCATCAGTTAAATGTCAGGTGAAAGTCTTTGTGCAGTTCATTTATTCCTCCTCCGGATGGCGCCGGTCGAGCATCGGGTGACATTTGGTGGCACGGGATCATTTCTGGTGAGGGGAAAGGTGAGAAGTGGTTATGCGCACTTCAATTTTTCCGCCACTAGATGGAGTCGGTCGCTGCATTTCAGGCCAAATCAGGGAATAGGAGAAAGCAGGAGCCTCTTCCCTAGCTGGAGCCTCTTCCCTAACCGCTCAGAGCAGGATATAGGAAGAAAACCCAGTTGCTCATTTGAGCACTCGAAATAGCTCCGAAACGGTGAGCCTCAGGCGGGCGAAACTCGGCACAGAGAGTCTGCGGGTGGGGTGCCAGATGCCCGGGAATTCTGACCGGCGTGGCACGTTCCCCCGCCGTCGCTCCCATAGACTCCCATTGATCTGAAAAAGCGCACCGCTCAAAATGAATGGGGAAAGGCAAGGAGCATCGAGGTTGTTGTTTAGGGGTCCCTAATCAGATTGGGGTTAGGTGGAGCGAGGTCAAAGGTCACGAAGCAAACTGTACTTTAAGGGCCTTTTCTAACAAGTTTAGCTGTGACTGAAATCCTGAGAGGTTAGGTTGAGGGAGAATACTGGAAGGTAAGGCTTCCCAAAAAAACTGGAAAACGGTCCATAATAAAAATAAATTAGGTTTGTTTTAGGTTTAGGCACGGAGAGCAAGATTTAAGTTAAAGAAACGGGGAGAAGGCCGTTCAAAGGGGAGAAGATAATTATCGTTTTAAAAAAGGAGTAAAATTACCCATCAATTCAATGTCAGGTGAAAGTCTTTGTGCAGTTCATTTATTCCTCCTCCGGATGGCGCCGGTGGAGGATCGGGTGACATTTGGTTGTGCTGGATCAGTTCTGGTGAGGTGAGAAGTGGTTATGCGCACTTCAATTTTCCGTCCACTAGATGGAGTCGGTAACTGCCATCACATGTGCCAAATCAGGGAATAGGAAAGCTTCAGCGTCTTTCCTAACTCACAAGACACTAGGATAGAGGGCTACAGCCAAGTCAGATCAGTCAAAATGAGAATAACTCGTGAAGCGAACGTGCTACGGATGCCGAAGCCAGGTCTGCGGTGGGGTTCGCACGGGTTCCGGACGCGTGTGCCGCGACGGCTTCTTCGCCCGACTCAGGGTTTAGCCTGCGTGGGCCGACGGAGGATCAGTCGGAAACGGGTTAGGCGTTAGGGATCCGTGGGGTTAGGCGTTAGGGATCCGTGGCGTTAGGGCTGTGCCAAATCAGGGAATAGGGAAAAAAAAATCGAGCCTCCCCCCTAGCTTTGACTGAAATCCTGAGAGGTTAGGTTGAGGGAAAATATTGGACGGTAAGGCTTCCAAAAAAAAACAGTGAAACGGTCCATAATAAAAATAAATTAGGTTTGTTTTAGGTTTAGGCACGGAGAGCAAGATTTAAGTTAAAGAAACGGGGAGAAGGCCGTTCAAAGGGGAGAAGATAATTATCATTTTAAAAAAGGAGTAAAATTACCCATCAGTTAAATGTCAGGTGAAAGTCTTTGTGCAGTTCATTTATTCCTCCTCCGGATGGCGCCGGTCGAGCATCGGGTGACATTTGGTGGCACGGGATCATTTCTGGTGAGGTGAGAAGCGGTTATGCGCACTTCAATTTTTCCGCCACTAGATGGAGTCGGTCGCTGCATTTCAGGCCAAATCAGGGAATAGGAGAAAGCAGGAGCCTCTTCCCTAGCTGGAGCCTCTTCCCTAACCGCTCAGAGCAGGATATAGGAAGAAAACCCAGTTGCTCATTTGAGCACTCGAAATAGCTCCGAAACGGTGAGCCTCAGGCGGGCGAAACTCGGCACAGAGAGTCTGCGGGTGGGGTGCCAGATGCCCGGGAATTCTGACCGGCGTGGCACGTTCCCCCGCCGTCGCTCCCATAGACTCCCATTGATCTGAAAAAGCGCACCGCTCAAAATGAATGGGGAAAGGCAAGGAGCATCGAGGTTGTTGTTTAGGGGTCCCTAATCAGATTGGGGTTAGGTGGAGCGAGGTCAAAGGTCACGAAGCAAACTGTACTTTAAGGGCCTTTTCTAACAAGTTTAGCTGTGACTGAAATCCTGAGAGGTTAGGTTGAGGGAGAATACTGGAAGGTAAGGCTTCCCAAAAAAACTGGAAAACGGTCCATAATAAAAATAAATTAGGTTTGTTTTAGGTTTAGGCACGGAGAGCAAGATTTAAGTTAAAGAAACGGGGAGAAGGCCGTTTAAAGGGGAGAAGATAATTATCGTTTTAAAAAAGGAGTAAAATTACCCATCAATTCAATGTCAGGTGAAAGTCTTTGTGCAGTTCATTTATTCCTCCTCCGGATGGCGCCGGTGGAGGATCGGGTGACATTTGGTTGTGCTGGATCAGTTCTGGTGAGGTGAGAAGTGGTTATGCGCACTTCAATTTTCCGTCCACTAGATGGAGTCAGTAACTGCCATCACATGTGCCAAATCAGGGAATAGGAAAGCTTCAGCGTCTTTCCTAACTCACAAGACACTAGGATAGAGGGCTACAGCCAAGTCAGATCAGTCAAAATGAGAATAACTCGTGAAGCGAACGTGCTACGGATGCCGAAGCCAGGTCTGCGGTGGGGTTCGCACGGGTTCCGGACGCGTGTGCCGCGACGGCTTCTTCGCCCGACTCAGGGTTTAGCCTGCGTGGGCCGACGGAGGATCAGTCGGAAACGGGTTAGGCGTTAGGGATCCGTGGGGTTAGGCGTTAGGGATCCGTGGCGTTAGGGCTGTGCCAAATCAGGGAATAGGGAAAAAAAAATCGAGCCTCCCCCCTAGCTTTGACTGAAATCCTGAGAGGTTAGGTTGAGGGAAAATATTGGACGGTAAGGCTTCCAAAAAAAAACAGTGAAACGGTCCATAATAAAAATAAATTAGGTTTGTTTTAGGTTTAGGCACGGAGAGCAAGATTTAAGTTAAAGAAACGGGGAGAAGGCCGTTCAAAGGGGAGAAGATAATTATCATTTTAAAAAAGGAGTAAAATTACCCATCAGTTAAATGTCAGGTGAAAGTCTTTGTGCAGTTCATTTATTCCTCCTCCGGATGGCGCCGGTCGAGCATCGGGTGACATTTGGTGGCACGGGATCATTTCTGGTGAGGTGAGAAGCGGTTATGCGCACTTCAATTTTTCCGCCACTAGATGGAGTCGGTCGCTGCATTTCAGGCCAGCTGGAGCCTCTTCCCTAACCGCTCAGAGCAGGGGATATAGGAAGAAAACCCAGTTGCTCATTTGAGCACTCGAAACAGCTCCGACGGGGCCGGCGAGAGGTCAAAGGTCACGAAGCCCACTGTGCTTTAATGGCAAACGAAATAAATGTTATTTTTTACATGTGTCACCATACCGACAACTAAGTGCATCCCCCCTCAACTAAAATGTCCAAGTTGGACCAGGTCCTAATCCTCGACCCTCCCTCCGACCTCAGATTGAAAGGTCCGTTCTCTGACGTAGTCACCACTAACCTCAGGGAATAGGAAAGCTGCCGGACAGGGTGAGGAGGTGTGTACGCCGCTGCTACTTCCAACAGAACAGCTTGGCGTTCTGTCGAAGTACGCCATTGATCTAGTTCCATCAATCGAAGTAGATGGAATACAATTTAAAGTGCAAATGACAACATTTAACTTTTGTCCTCCAGCTACCCGGCGTACCTCCGGACCAGAGGGTACGCGTCTGCCACCCAAAGGAGGATGCTAAAAAATGTAGGCATTTTCTTAATGTATGTCCGGGACAACCGGCACAGCGGGCTGTCCCGGGAATTATTAAATAATTTATTAATTAGTCTGAGGAGGGGGCAGAGCTGAGCCCCCTCCTCAGCTGTCTTTTGTAAATAGTTATTTTTTTTTATTGCTATGTGGGTTTTTTTCCCCAATACTTAATTTTTTGTTTTTGTAAATAGTTAATTTTGTTATTTTTGTAAATAGTTTTTTTTATATATATATTTTAGAGTGTGTTTTTATGCTTTGTTTTTATTTTTCCCTTTTTTTTGTAGGTTTCCTTTCTTGTAAATAGTTTGTTTTTTAGTGTTTTTTGTAAATAACTATCTTTTTGTTAAATAATCTTGATGCTTTATTTTTGTTTTTGTAAATAGTTCCCTTTTGTTATTTTTGTAAATAGTTATTTATATATGTTAGAGTGTGTTTTTATATTTCCCTTGTTTTTGTAAGTTTTTTTTTCCCCCTTGTAAATAGTTAGTGTGTTGGTCTTGTGTTTGGATAAATGTGTTCCCCCCCTAAAGAATCTTTTATTATTATTTATTGCAATTCCACTCTTTGTGTTCCTTGGCTGACACCGGCAGAAATAATCAAGATTTAAGATCAGATATTCCGTTATTAACCCATCTACAGATCCTGCACAGCCTCAGGAAGTGCCTTCACCGTTGGAGAGCATCAACAACAACAGCATCAGCAACAGCAGCGTCTGCAATAACGACAGCAACCCCACCAACAACGAAGTATCCCCGATAATAAGGTCTGCACTTAAATGTAGAGTATTACTCCTACAACCCTGGAGACATGAGGATCTGAGAAGCAGCAGTGACTCAGATGAGGAGCTGCCTGTGTTTGATTTCAATTTATTATTTTTGTAAATAGTTCAATTTTTATATATTTTAAATAAACGGCTATATGGCTTTCTGCTTTATTTTGATTTTTCACTTGTTTTTGTATTTTTTTCTTGTTATTTTTGTTCAAACTTGCTGTTTTTGATTACAATTTATTATTTTTGTAAATAGTTCAATTTTATATATATTTTATATAAACGGCTATATGGCTTTCTGCTTTATTTTGATTTTTCACTTGTTTTTGTATTTTTTTCTTGTTATTTTTGTTCAAACTTGCTGTTTTTGATTACAATTTATTATTTTTGTAAATAGTTCAATTTTATATATATTTTATATAAACGGCTATATGGCTTTCTGCTTTATTTTGATTTTTCACTTGTTTTTGTATTTTTTTCTTTCTTGTTATTTTTGTTCAAACTTGCTGTTTTTCATTAAATAATCTTTCATCAGTGCAATTCCTGTCTTATCGTTGATTAAGCCAGCAGAGAAAGTCAAGATTTGCTTCCAGATTTAAAAAGTGGTGGTTCCAGCAGTCTGTTCAAGATTTCAACCACTTTTAAGAGGGTTATTTTTGCGCACAGGGCTTATGACCAGAGGAACGGGCCGTAACGAGGCGTCCAGGGGTCCCACCGGATGGCCGAGCCTCTGCCCGGGTTCGGTGCCCCCCCCGTCCCGTACCGTCCCGAGGGCAGGTCCCAGCCTTACAGATGAAGAAGAAGTACCCGTGGGCGGTGGTGCTTTTCGCGGCGGTGCACAACCGGTCCGGACATAGGGAATCATGGGGTGGTGCTCCCAAACGGCTGCCTTGCCGGGGGGGGGGTGCCCTTTGCGTCTGGCAGGCACTCGCTGCATCCTGTACTTTAGCAGTTCGGGAAAAGGGTGGACTCGGTTAGTCTTGCGGTCACGTCCCCTGAAGCTGAGCCTGAGCTACGGGTCAGTTCCTGGACGAGGAATTATCCGCGCGTGGCTTTTTCTGGTACAGAACAGAAACGGCAGTGGGAACGGCGCCCTTCGCTTCGCCGCAGTGACTCGGTGGATCCTGCACTTTAGCGGTCGGGGGAAAAGAGAGGTGAAGAAGGAGAAAGCGGAGCGAGCTACGGAGACGCACGTTTAGCTTCAGCTTCCCGGGGGGGGGGGGTTGGGTGGTTGGGGGTGTGTGCGTGCGGTTTCGCCCGTGCGTGGGGGCTCGGTTAGTCTTGTGGTCGCATCGCCCGAAGCAGAGCGTGAGTCTGAAGCAGAGCGTGAGCTTTCCCTCTCGACCCCAACAGGAGGGAAGACGTGCCAACGGCACCCTTCGCTTGACGCAGCCGCTCGGTGCGCGGATCCTGCAGTTTGGCGGTTCGGGAAAAGGGAGAGGGAGAAGGAGAAAACAAGGCGGCACAAGCGGCGGATACGGACGGTCTCAGGTTTCCCCTTTGTTCCGCTCGTCTTCAAACGTGAAAAGCGGCTCCGGCGGCGTTGGCTCAATCAGTCTTGCGGCGGCCACGCTCGAGGCCGGAGTCCCCGAACAATTACGGGCTACTCGCATCCGGCACCAGCTGAAGCGGGAGCTGGAGCTCCTCAGCGCAGTACACGACCACGAACTGGATCCTGTAGCTTGGCGGAGTGCTTTGAGCGGTTGGCCGATTCCACCCTGGCATTCGAACCCCAACCACGCGGCTGCAATCCACCCACCGGGATCCCCGAACAGTCGTGGGGCGAATTGCGCTCCGCTCGGAGCAACAGGTTGAGGCTGAAGAAGAAGTACCCGCGGTGCCGTTTGGCAGTACGTGCCAAGAGCAGCAGCAGTACCAACGCCGCTTCCTTGCGGTACGAGGCCAGACGTTGGACTCTGATGTCCGTCGGGGGACAAACACGTGGCCGCCATCCACTGTAAGCGGGCCACCTTGAACCACGAGAGCACTCGAGCCACGCGGGTAACCTTTTTCCCGACGTAGCCGTCGGCACCTCGTAGCAAGTAATTCAGAGATCGACAATTTAGCCTCGTCAGTAGCTTCTCTTCCTCCTCCTCTTCCTCGTCCTTTTCCTTCTCCTGCTTCTTCTTCCTCATTTCCGGGAACCGAGAAACTAAATCGCCAGACTGCAGGAGACACGTGGAATAAATGGCTGCCTGGCGAATGAGGTCACGCTCTTTGCTGTTCCACCAAGCTAAAGGAGCCACGCGCGATTCCCAACCAAATCGCCAGACTGCAGGAGACACGTGCAATAAATCGCTACCTGGCGAATGAAGTGACGCTTTTCGCTGTTCCACCAAGCTAAAGGAGCCACGTGATTGACAACCCAAGCTGGAATTGAGTGAAACCGAACCCTCCTCCGGACACTCGGAAGCACGAGGTGGTGCTTCCATATGGCTTCCTCCACCTCCTACCTACATTGTTTTTTTTTTCCGCCACTAGATGGAGTCGGTCGCCGCATTTCAGGCCAAACCAGGGAATAGGAGAAAGCTGGAGCCTCTTCCCTAACCGCTCAGAGCAGGATATAGGAAGAAAACCCAGTTGCTCATTTGAGCACTCGAAATAGCTCCGACGGGGCCGGCGAGAGGTCAAAGGTCACGAAGCCCACTGTGCTTTAACGGCAAACGAAATAAATGTTATTTTTTACATGTGTCACCATACCGACAACTAAGTGCATCCCCCCTCAACTAAAATGTCCAAGTTGGACCAGGTCCTAATCCTCGACCCTCCCTCCGACCTCAGATTCAAAGGTCCGTTCTCAGACGTAGTCACCACTAACCTCAGGGAATAGGAAAGCTGCCGGACAGGGTGAGGAGGTGAGTACGCTGCTGCTACTTCCAACAGAACAGCTTGGCGTTCTGTCGAAGTACGCCATTGATCTACTTCCATCAATCGAAGTAGATGGAATACAATTTAAAGTGCCGTGCCCTTAAATGTACCCGGGTACATTTAAGGGCACGGCACGGGTACAGTGCGTTATTAACCCATCTACAGATCCTGCACAGCCTCAGGAAGTGCCTTCACCGTTGGAGAGCATCAGCAACAACAGCATCAGCAACAGCAGCGTCTGCAATAACGACAGCAACACCACCAACAACGAAGTATCCCCGATAATAAGGTCTGCACTTAAATGTAGAGTATTACTCCTACAACCCTGGAGACATGAGGATCTGAGAAGCAGCAGTGACTCAGATGAGGAGCTGCCTGTGTTTGATTTCAATTTATTATTTTGTAAATAGTTCATTTTGTTATTTTTCTAAATAGTTTATATATATATATATATATATATATATATATATGAGTGTGTTTTTATGCTTTGTTTTTATTTTTCCCTTTTTTGTAATTCTTTTTTCTTTTCTTGTAAATAGTTAGTGTGTTTTTTAGTCTTGTTTGTAAATAACTATGTTTTTGTTAAAGAATCTTTATGATTTATTTTTGTTTTTGTAAATAGTTAATTTTGTTATTTTTGTAAATAGTTTTTTTTTATATATTTTAGAGTGTGTTTTTATGCTTTGTTGTTATTTTTCCCTTTTTTTGTAAGCGCGCAGGTCTGGTGATTTCTTTTCGCTCCTTTGGAAGCACGGATGCAAGCAGAACCGTCCTACTGCCAGCTAAAACATAAAAAACATCCATGGCTCAGGTAGTCGAGTGGTTTAAGGTTCCCCACTTGCAATGTATGGCTACCACATGATTGTAGGGGTTCAAACCCCAAGGCGGCATGGGCGATGCAAACCGCTAAATTACAGGATCCATGTGTAGGACAAAAGCACAACCGCAACCTCTGCTTCAGCAGGTGGTTGGAGCAGTTCACCGGCAACTGGTTGGTCATTGCGTTGCTGTATATCAGAAGACTAATCGCGCCACTGCTGGAGCCAATTCTTTTTTTCACACGTATAAAAGAGCTAGCAAGGCTAGCTAGCCCACTGCAGCCATCCCGCAGCAGGATCTCCACCATCCACCATCCCACTGTTTTACTGCCAGCTATAATGCAAAAAACGTCCATGGCTCCAATGGTCGAGTGGTTTAAGTTTCCCCACTTGCAATGGATGGCTACCACGTGATGCTCGGGGTTCAAATCCCAGGGTGGCGTGTGCGAATGAAAACCACTAAACTACAGGATCTTCTTGTGGTTTCAGATGCTGTGTTCAAAAAGTCAGAGCAAATTGTACAACGCAGAAACTAACTACAAGACTACCTGAGCCACATTTTACATTTTTAAAATAAAGAAAAAAAGATCTTCCTTTTAACCTGACATTCCTCCCTATGCAAATCTTCTGCAGCTGGCAATTAGGCGTTGATCATAATCAGCAGCTGCATCAAATTATTATAAAATTTATTATTGTAATAATGATAAATATATTATATATTAATATGTCATTATATATTTGTATCTATTATAAATAAGATAATCATTGTAATAAATTATTACATTGTATGTGCAGCTACTTTTAAAACAGCTGAATTAACTTTTTTTACATTTCATAACATGTCAAAGTGGAATTACACTTCCGTTGAACTCATTTCTTGGCGTGCTTTGAACCTGTTTGAACCGTCTTTCATTTTGGGAGAGCACGAGTTGAATAAATTAAGCTTGATAAACTTTCTATTTTCATAAGTTTATTCATCCTAAGATAGAAAGGTCTCGTTGGAGTCATGAGTGAAGTTTGGATTTAGAGTCTCTAATTTTTTTTTCCATATTTAAGGTTGATTCTTGTTGTTTTGTTCTAACAGTTCCCTAGTGTTTAAGATTTAATTTAATTCTCTCTATGGAGAGATCAGTATCATGAAGACATTTTAAACGCCCCGTTTCATCCAGACATGTTGAGAGACGTTCTGCTCATTTTGAGCAGAATTAACAGATCTATGTGCACATAGAGGGTTGGTTTTGGAAGTGTCCAGGTGTTCGACGGTGGAGAGGGTTTCTCTGAGTTCGGGGGTGATGCCGTTTGGGCTCATTCCGGACATGTGGAGTCAGGCGAATGGGGAAAGCGTTTCCAAAGGCGGGATGGAGGTGTGGGGGGGTCGGAAGCGATCTGGGGGGGGGTCACCTTTGCCCTGAGGAATGACTTTAGCCGGTCGGGCGACGGTTCCCCTCGGGCAGGGACCCCGCGGGAAGCGTTACCCTGAAGAGAGCTGTGTCGAGAACTTATGGGGAACCCCGAAGGATCGCAGGGTCGGGATCGGGGTCCCCGGAGGTCCCAGCGACGCGGGGTTCGGAGCGGAGGTCGGGCGGGATCCCGGTTACAAAAGCCCGGGGTCCGGCGGCGCCTGGAGCGGCCCGGTACTGTAGAACCGGGTCGCCATAAGTCGGCATGGGGTGGTGCTGCCCTATGTCTGCTAGTGTGTTGGGCCCTGAAAAAATCTGTCGGAGCTCAGGTCCGGGGCGGGTGGCGTTTGGGCCGGTGGGGGAGGTTCCCGGGAATAAAAGGGGAGCGCTTTTGCCATCCGGAAGCCTTTGGTCGAGGAGCTATAGGGCCGCCACGAGGGAGCCGAAGGGTGTGCTGCCGGATGTCTGCGAGTGTCACACGGAAGCACGTATGACACGTGCTTCCGTAGCTTTTAGTATGATAATTATATGTTTATTCCATTAAAATTGAAACTACTAAACATCTATATTTTAAAGAATGAAGTCTGAATATATGATCAACAGAGAATTTCTGCTGTTAGCATTTAGCACCAAGAAAACGTTTGAGGCTGGTTGTGTGTTATGGAGGGCCTCTTGACATACGGAATCATGGGGTGGTGCTCCCGGATGGCTGCCTCACCAGAGGCACGAGCCATAAGGAGACGTCCAGGGCTCCCGCAGAGCGTCTGTGCCTCTGCCCGGGTTCGGTGCTCCGATCCCGGGTAGAGGGTTCCAGTCATTTGCTGGAACGGTTCAGCCATTCGGCGGAAGGGGGGGGGAGTTGTGCTTGGTGGTGGCTAACTACTTTGTGCTTGTGCTTTGTGTGGATCCGGCGATGCGGTTCGCCATAAGTCGGCATGGGGTGGTGCTGCCCTATGTCTGCGAGTGTGTGACGGGGGCAGGGTACAACAGGGCTTCCAGTCCAGCTGTCAGTTTCACAGGAATTGTGTACGAGTTCTTCTAGCTGAACTTTTTGTTTTGTTTTTAACTCTGCCTTGACTTTTTTCCGTCGGCCCTTTGACCGGGCGCTCGGAGGGGTTCGGGGGTCGATCCGTCACCCTGTGGGGTGGGTGGTTGCAGCCATAAGTCATCATGGGGTGGTGCTGCCCTATGTCTGCAAGTGTTACGGTGGCCAAAAAAATGTTTTGGAGCTCAGGTGTGGGGCGGTTGGCGTTTGGGCCGGTCGGGGAGGGTCCCGGGAATAAAAGGGGAGCGCTTTTGCCATCCGGAAGCCTTTGGTTAAGGAGCTATAGGGCCGCCACGAGGGAGCCGAAGGGTGTGCTGCCGGATGTCGCGGGTCTGCAGGCCGAAAGGTCAAGCTCCAGAGGTCACGGGCGGGTAGGAGGGGCAAATTCGAGGGGGTTAGGTAGGGGAGTGTCCCGGGAATAAAAGGGGAGCGCTTTAGCTGTAGTGGCTGTGGGTGATTTGCTACTGGGGGAAAGATTCTACTGTTCTTTTTCTTGATGATGAACTGTTTTTTTATCTTAGCATATGTTTTTAGAACAAAAACATATGCTAAGATATGTCAGCTCCTTCGGTCGAGGAGCTGTAGGCCCGCCACGAGGGAGCCGAAGGGGGTGCTGCCGGATGTCATACATCCGGCATCACGAGCTGGTGCTGCCAAACGGCCTCCTCCACCTCCTACCTACATTGTTTTTTTTTGGGGGGGGGGAGGGAGGGAGGGAGGGAGGGGTGTAGGTAGAGTCCGGACGTTAGTATTTGTGAATGTTTTCCACCGTTTAGAAAAGAAAAGTATTCATGGACTGATATTAGCAGTGAGGACATACAGAGGGTGGAGGGGCCCCTCCCAGGGCTCCCGCCGAACGGCTGAGCCTCTGCCCGGGTTCGGTGCTCCGATCCCGGGTAAGGGGTTCAGCCATTTGCTGGAATGGTTCAGCCATTCGGCGGAAGGGGACTTGTGCTTCGTGTGGTGACTTTTGTGCTTGTGCTCGGGGAAGCTATCTATAGACCCGCCACGAGGGAGCCGAAGGTCAAAGGTGACGAAGCAAACTGTACTTTAATGGCCTTTTCTGTGGCACGGGATCATTTCTGGTGAGGTGAGAAGTGGTTATGCGCACTTCAATTTTTCCGCCACTAGATGGAGTCGGTCGCTGCATTTCAGGCCAAATCAGGGAATATGAGAAAGCAGGAGCCTCTTCCCTAACCGCTCAGAGCAGGATATAGGAAGAAAACCCAGTTGCTCATTTGAGCACTCGAAATAGCTCCGAAACGGTGAGCCTCAGGCGGGCGAAACTCGGCACAGAGAGTCTGCGGGTGGGGTGCCAGATGCCCGGGAATTCTGACCGGCGTGGCACGTTCCCCCGCCGTCGCTCCCATAGACTCCCATTGATCTGAAAAAGCGCACCGCTCAAAATGAATGGGGAAAGGCAAGGAGCATCGAGGTTGTTGTTTAGGGGTCCCTAATCAGATTGGGGTTAGGTGGAGCGAGGTCAAAGGTCACGAAGCAAACTGTACTTTAAGGGCCTTTTCTAACAAGTTTAGCTGTGACTGAAATCCTGAGAGGTTAGGTTGAGGGAGAATACTGGAAGGTAAGGCTTCCCAAAAAAACTGGAAAACGGTCCATAATAAAAATAAATTAGGTTTGTTTTAGGTTTAGGCACGGAGAGCAAGATTTAAGTTAAAGAAACGGGGAGAAGGCCGTTTAAAGGGGAGAAGATAATTATCGTTTTAAAAAAGGAGTAAAATTACCCATCAATTCAATGTCAGGTGAAAGTCTTTGTGCAGTTCATTTATTCCTCCTCCGGATGGCGCCGGTGGAGGATCGGGTGACATTTGGTTGTGCTGGATCAGTTCTGGTGAGGTGAGAAGTGGTTATGCGCACTTCAATTTTCCGTCCACTAGATGGAGTCGGTAACTGCCATCACATGTGCCAAATCGGGGAATAGGAAAGCTTCAGCGTCTTTCCTAACTCACAAGACACTAGGATAGAGGGCTACAGCCAAGTCAGATCAGTCAAAATGAGAATAACTCGTGAAGCGAACGTGCTACGGATGCCGAAGCCAGGTCTGCGGTGGGGTTCGCACGGGTTCCGGACGCGTGTGCCGCGACGGCTTCTTCGCCCGACTCAGGGTTTAGCCTGCGTGGGCCGACGGAGGATCAGTCGGAAACGGGTTAGGCGTTAGGGATCCGTGGGGTTAGGCGTTAGGGATCCGTGGCGTTAGGGCTGTGCCAAATCAGGGAATAGGGAAAAAAAAATCGAGCCTCCCCCCTAGCTTTGACTGAAATCCTGAGAGGTTAGGTTGAGGGAAAATATTGGACGGTAAGGCTTCCAAAAAAAAACAGTGAAACGGTCCATAATAAAAATAAATTAGGTTTGTTTTAGGTTTAGGCACGGAGAGCAAGATTTAAGTTAAAGAAACGGGGAGAAGGCCGTTCAAAGGGGAGAAGATAATTATCATTTTAAAAAAGGAGTAAAATTACCCATCAGTTAAATGTCAGGTGAAAGTCTTTGTGCAGTTCATTTATTCCTCCTCCGGATGGCGCCGGTCGAGCATCGGGTGACATTTGGTGGCACGGGATCATTTCTGGTGAGGGGAAAGGTGAGAAGTGGTTATGCGCACTTCAATTTTTCCGCCACTAGATGGAGTCGGTCGCTGCATTTCAGGCCAAATCAGGGAATAGGAGAAAGCAGGAGCCTCTTCCCTAGCTGGAGCCTCTTCCCTAACCGCTCAGAGCAGGATATAGGAAGAAAACCCAGTTGCTCATTTGAGCACTCGAAATAGCTCCGAAACGGTGAGCCTCAGGCGGGCGAAACTCGGCACAGAGAGTCTGCGGGTGGGGTGCCAGATGCCCGGGAATTCTGACCGGCGTGGCACGTTCCCCCGCCGTCGCTCCCATAGACTCCCATTGATCTGAAAAAGCGCACCGCTCAAAATGAATGGGGAAAGGCAAGGAGCATCGAGGTTGTTGTTTAGGGGTCCCTAATCAGATTGGGGTTAGGTGGAGCGAGGTCAAAGGTCACGAAGCAAACTGTACTTTAAGGGCCTTTTCTAACAAGTTTAGCTGTGACTGAAATCCTGAGAGGTTAGGTTGAGGGAGAATACTGGAAGGTAAGGCTTCCCAAAAAAACTGGAAAACGGTCCATAATAAAAATAAATTAGGTTTGTTTTAGGTTTAGGCACGGAGAGCAAGATTTAAGTTAAAGAAACGGGGAGAAGGCCGTTTAAAGGGGAGAAGATAATTAGGGTAAGGGTTAGGGTTAGGGTTAGGGTTAGGGTTAGGGTAGGGTTAGGGGTAAGGGTTAGGGTAAGGGTTAGGGTAGGGTTAGGGTAGGGTTAGGGTTAGGGTTAGGGTTAGGGTTAGGGTTAGGGTTAGGGGGTAGGGTTAGGGTTAGGGTAGGGTTAGGGTTAGGGTTAGGGTTAGAGGAATGGATCCCCGATGGCCTAACCTGTCATTGAATATGCTGCGCCATGGCGGTTTCTGCTGCCTAGAGTCTATGACGATCCCCCTGGCCACGGTGCAGCACATGAATGGGGATTTGGGGATCAGTTTTAGCCATTCGGGCGGACCCGCAGTGTCCTCGCAGACACACTCGGGGGAGCTCTTGTATTGGTTTTGGAAGGGTCCTTGTGTTCCACTGTGGAGAGGGTTTCTCTGAGTTCGGGGGTGATGCCGTTTGGGCTCATTCCTGACACGTGGAGTCAGGCGAATGGGGAAAGCGTTTCCAAATGCGGGATGGAGGTCTGGGGGGGTCGGAAGCGATGCGGGGGGGTCACCTTTGCCCTGAGGAAGCACTTTAGCCACATGGGGACATTTGGTTATTTGAAGAAATACGTGTTTGGGGTCGATCCGTGACCCCGTGGGTGTGTGGTTTCAGCCATAAGTCGACATGGTGTGGTGCTGCCCTATGTCTGCGAGGGACGGGGGCAGGGTACAACAGCGCTTTCAGTCCGGCTCTCATTTTCACAGGAATTGTGTACGAGTTCCTCTAGCTGAAGTTTTGTTTTTAACTCTGCCTTGACTTGTTTCCGTCGGCCCTTTGACCGGGCGACGGGATGGAGGTGTGGGTGACATTTGGTTATTTGAAGAAGCACGGGTTGGGGGGTCGATCCGTGACCTCGTGGGTTGACGGTTGCAGCCATAAGTCGACATGGGTCGGTGCTGCCCTATGTCTGGGAGTGTGTCGGGCCCTGAAAAAATCTTTTGGAGCTCGGGTCCGGGGCGGGTGGCCTTTGGGCCGGTGGGGGAGGGTCCCGGGAATAAAAGGGGAGCGCTTTTGCCATCCGGAAGACTTTGGTTAAGGAGCTATAGGGCCGCCACGAGGGAGCCGAAGGTGGTGCTGCCGGATGTCGCGGGCCTGCAGGCCCGAAAGGTCAAGCTCCAGAGGTCACGGGCGGCTAGGAGGGGCCCAGGCGGGCGTCCCGCCGCCCGGCCGCCCTCCGGGCGGTCGGGCGACGGTTCCCCTTTGGTGGGGACCCAGCGGGAGGCGTTACTCTGAAGACAGACCGCGGCGAGAACTACAGGGAACCCCAAGGGATGGTAGGGTCGGGTTCAGGGTCCCCGGAGGTCCCAGAGACGCGGGGTTCGGAGCGTAGGTCGGGCGGGTTCCCGGTTACAAAAGCCCGGGGTCCGTCGGCGCCTGGAGCGGCCCGGTTCTGTAGAACCGGTTTGCCATAAGTCGACATGGGTCGGTGCTGCCCTATGTCTGCAAGTGTTTTGGGCCCTGAAAAAATCTCTTGGAGCTCAGGTCCGGGGCGGGTGGCGTATGGGCCGGTGGGGGAGTGTCCCGGGAATAAAAGGGGAGCGCTTTTGCCATCCGGAAGCCTTTGGTTGAGGAGCTATAGGGCCGCCACAAGGGAGCCGAAGGTGGTGCTGCCGGATGTCGTGGGCCTGCAGGCCCGAAAGGTCAAGCTCCAGAGGTCACGGGCGGCTAGGAGGGGCCCAGGCGGGCGTCCCGCCGCCCGGCCGCCCTCCGGGCGGTCGGGCGACGGTTCCCCCGAGGTAGGGACCCAGCGGGAGGCGTTACTCTGAAGACAGACCGCGGCGAGAACTACAGGGAACCCCAAGGGACGGTAGGGTCGGGTTCGGGGTCCCCGGAGGTCCCAGAGACGCGGGGTTCGGAGCGTAGGTCGGGCGGGTTCCCGGTTACGAAAGCCCGGGGTCCGTCGGCGCCTGGAGCGGCCCGGTTCTGTAGAACCGGTTCGCCATAAGTCGACATGGGTCGGTGCTGCCCTATGTCTGGGAGTGTGTCGGGCCCTGAAAAAATCTCTTGGAGCTCAGGTCCGGGGCGGGTTGCGTTCGGGCCGGTGGGGGAGGGTCCCGGGAATAAAAGGGGATCGCTGTTGCCATCAGGAACCCTTCGGTCGAGGAGCTGTAGGCCTGCCACGAGGGACCCTACGGTGGTGCTGCCGGATGTCTGCGAGTCATACGGAAGCACGAGGTCATGCTGCCAAATGGCCTCGACCTGTCGAGCCGCGGTGCGGTCTGCCTTGGGTGTGAGGGCCTTTTGACCTACGGAATCATAGGGTGATGATCCCAAATGGCTGCCTTACCAGAGGCACGAGCCATAAGGAGACGTCCAGGGGTTCCACCGAATGTCTGAGCCTCTGCCCGGGTCCGGGTTCACCGAGCTGGGGGCGGGTTCCAGCCATTTGCTGGAAGGGTTCAGCCATTCGGTGGAACGGGACTTGTGCCCTCTCTACAAAGTGCCCAGCCATAAGGAGACGTCCAGGTGTTCCACCGAATGTCTGAGCCCCTGCCCGGGTTCCGGTGCCCCGATCCCGGGTAAAGAAGCTCCATAACTCCCCCCCCCGGCGTTCCAGGACGGGGGCCGGCCCGGCGGAGGTGCGGGGACCGTCCCCCGGTTCCGGAGAACCGTGCAGGGGTATTTTTGACAACTTGTAGCGGGGCTGAGAGTGTCCGAATCCCGGGGAGGGTCCAGCCATTTGCTGGAAGGGTTCAGCCATTTGGTGGAACGGGTCTTGTGCCATTTTAAAGTCCCTGGCCATAAGGAGATGCCCATTGTTCCCACCGAATGTCTGAGCCCTGCCATAAGTCGACATGGGTTGGTGCTGCCCTATGTCTGGGAGTGTTTTGGGCCCCTCCAAACTCTTTTGGAGCTCAGGTCGGGGGCGGGTGGCCTTTGGGCCGGTGGGGGAGGGTCCCGGGAATAAAAGGGGAGCGCTTTTGCCATCCGGAAGCCTTCGGTCGAGGAGCTGTAGGCCTGCCACGAGGGACCCTACGGTGGTGCTGCCGGATGTCTGCGAGTCATACGGAAGCACGAGGTCATGCTGCCAAATGGCCTCGACCTGTCGAGCCGCGGTGCGGTCTGCCTTGGGTGTGAGGGCCTTTTGACCTACGGAATCATAGGGTGATGATCCCAAATGGCTGCCTTACCAGAGGCACGAGCCATAAGGAGACGTCCAGGGGTTCCACCGAATGTCTGAGCCCCTGCCCGGGTTCCGGTGCCCCGATCCCGGGTAAAGAAGCTCCATAATTCCCCCCCCCGGTCCTCCAGGACGGGGGCCGGCCCGGCGGAGGTCCTGGGACCGTCCCCCGGTTCCGGAGAACCGTGCAGGGGTATTTTTGACAACTTGTAGCGGGGCTGAGAGTGTCCGAATCCCGGGGAGGGTCCAGCCATTTGCTGGAAGGGTTCAGCCATTCGGTGGAACGGGACTTGTGCCATTTTAAAGTCCCTGGCCATAAGGAGATGCCCAGGGTTCCCACCGAATGTCTGAGCCCTGCCATAAGTCGACATGGGTTGGTGCTGCCCTATGTCTGGGAGTGTGTCGGGCCCCTCAAAACTGTTTTGGAGCTCAGGTCGGGGGCGGGTGGCGTTCGGGCCGGTGGGGGAGGGTCCCGGGAATAAAAGGGGAGCGCTTTTGCCATCCGGAAGCCTTCGGTCGAGGAGCTATAGGCCCGCCACGAGGGATCAGAAGGGGGTGCTGCTGGATGTCTGCGAGTCATACGGAAGCACGAGGTCATGCTGCCAAATGGCCTCGACCTGTCGAGCCGCGGTGCGGTCTGTCTTGGGTGTGAGGGCCTTTTGACATTCGGAATCATAGGGTGATGATCCCAAATGGCTGCCTTACCAGAGGCACGAGCCATAAGGAGACGTCCAGGGGTTCCACCGAATGTCTGAGCCCCTGCCCGGGTTCCGGTGCCCCGATCCCGGGTAAAGAAGCTCCATAACTCCCCCCCCCGGTCCTCCAGGACAGGGGACGGCCCGGCGGAGGTCCTGGGACCGGCCCCCGGTTCCGGAGAACCGTGCAGGGGTATTTTTGACAACTTGTAGCGGGGCTGAGAGTGTCCGAATCCCGGGGAGGGTCCAGCCATTTGCTGGAAGGGTTCAGCCATTTGGTGGAACGGGTCTTGTGCCATATTAAATCTCCCAGCCATAAGGAGACGTCCAGGGGTTCCACCGAATGTCTGAGCCCCTGCCCGGGTTCCGGTGCCCCGATCCCGGGTAAAGAAGCTCCATAATTCCCCCCCCGGTCCTCCAGGACAGGGGCCGGCCCGGCGGAGGTCCTGGGACCGGCCCCCGGTTCCGGAGAACCGTGCAGGGGTATTTTTGACAACTTGTAGCGGGGCTGAGAGTGTCCGAATCCCGGGGAGGGTCCAGCCATTTGCTGGAAGGGTCCAGCCATTCGGTGGAACGGGACTTGTGCCATTTTAAAGTGCCCGGCCATAAGGAGACGCCCATGGTTCCCACCGAATGTCTGAGCCCCTGCCGGGGTCCGGGGAGGGCTTCCGGCCATTTGCTGGAACGGTCCAGCCGTTTGGTGGAACGGGGACTTGACCTAGGGTTATCAGGGGTGGGGTTAGGGTTGAGCTCCCTGGAGGTCCCAGAGCCACGGGGTTTTTTGGCCAGGGTAAGGCGGGGTCCCGGTAACGGAACCCCGGGTACGGAACCTCCTTGAGCGGTCCCGGTTCCGTAGAACCGGATCTGGACATACGGAATCATAGGGTGATGATCCCAAATGGCTACCTTACCAGAGGCACGAGCCATCCATGAGGAGACGTCCCGGGGTTCCACCGAATGTCTGAGCCCCTTTTTCGGGGCTAGGGTTTATCGGGCGCCCGCCCGAACCTCCACGGGTGCTCTGGGCTCGGTTAGTCTTGCGGTCGCATCACCCGAAGCAGAGCATGATTTTTCTCTCGACCCCAACAGGAGGGAAGAGGTGCCAAAGGCGCCCTTCGCTTCTCGCAGGCACTCGTTGCATCCTGTAATTTAGCGGTTCGGGAAAAGGGTGGACTCGGTGGATCCTGTACTTTAGCGGCTCAAGACAAGGGAGGGGGAGAAGGAGAAGCAGAGCGAGCTACGGAGACGGACGTTCTCACATACTCCCTCCCTTTCGCAGCCCCAATCCATTGTAAGCGTGGCACCTTCAACCACAAGACTCCTCGATCCATGCGGGTGACCTTTTGCTCATAGCGCTTATGACGTCGTAGCAAGTAATTTAGACACATAGTAGCACCACGTGGTGCTGCCTTATTTCGGCCATTGAGCAGCACCACGTGGTGCCTCTTTCTGTCAGGAACGGAAAAAGAAGAGGACAGGAGCAGTTACGCTCTTCGCTGTACCACAATCATTGAAATGGAGCTCAAAATCAACCCCTAAACTATCGGAGCCACGTGATTGGCAACATTTTGAGCTAAATCCCCCCCCCCCCCGAAAAAACAAAAACAAAAGCCTCGGTAGCCAAGACCGTTATCGAACCCGGGTCTCCCAGCTGGGGGCCGGTGTTCCTGTACACCTGGCTATCAAGGCAGGTTTGTCTACCACGTTCATAGGACTTGTAACCTCATCTAAAGATTAAAAAAAAACTAAAACACAATAAAAAAACAAGAGGCTTTCTGCAGCCAGCGGGAAGCGAACCCTGGTCTCTGGGGCGGAGACCGGGCGGCTAAACCGCTAAACTACAGGAGCCATGTGGGTTTCCTTGGCTCATAGCGCTTATGACCTCATAGCAAGTGATGTAGACATAGGGGATCATCAGCGTCCGGACGTGCGGAAGCAGGAGGTGGTGCTGCCACATGGCCTTGACCTACGGAATCACGGGGTGGTGCTCCCAAATGGCTGCTGCCTTACCAGATGCACGAGACATAAGGAGGCCCCATTGAAAAGGATGTCCGGATGTCGAGGCTTCCCTATGTCCGAAGCGCCTCCTTATGTCTGCGGTCGGCCAAAAAGATAGAAAAGGCCTGAGCAGCTTGTGGGAATCGTACCCCGGTCGCTGGGGGGGCGCCGCAGCAGATCCACCACAAGACTACTCGAGCCATACGGGTTTCCTTGGCTCATAGCGCTTATGACCTCATAGCAAGTGATGTAGACGTCTGGGATCATCGTCCGGGTCTGGACATGCGGAAGCAGGAGGTGCTGCTGCCAAATTCCTGCCTTACCAGAGGCACGAGACATAAGGAGACGCCCAGGGGCTCCGCCGAATGTCTGGGCCTCTGCCCCGTCCCCGGTAGGGGTTCAGCCATCCGCTGGAAGGGTCCAGCCATTTGGTGGAACGGGACTTGTGCCATTTGAAAGTCCCTGGCCATAAGGAGACGCCCAGGGGTCCCACCGAATGTCTGAGCCCCCGCCCGGGATCCAGTGCCCCGATCCCGGGTAAAGTAGCTCCATATCTCCCCCCTGGTCCTCCAGGACCAGTTCCGGCCCAGCGGAGGTCCTGGGACCGTACCCCGGTTCCGGAGAACCGTGCAGGGGTATTTTTGACAAGTTGTAGCGGGGCTGAGAGTGTCCGAATCCCGGGGAGGGTCCAGCCATTTGCTGGAAGGGTCCAGCCATTCGGCGGAACGGGTCTTGTGCCATTTTAAAGTCCCCATACGAAAAGTCTTTTTGTAGACTAATAGAAATAGGGTGGATGGTTGCCATTGGGGATCATGAGTGAGCGATCCTTTATGTCACCCAAAAAGACAAAAGAGGGTTCCCGGTGCAAGCGGGCCGCGAACCCGGGCGTCCCGGGTGGGAGCGCGGCTATTGGACCACTTTGCGAACCGAGATAAAGACAGGCTGGGCAAAGGAGGGGTTATGAGTGCGGGGGGAGCCGACAGACACTCGAAGGCATGAGGTGCTGCTGCCAGATGGCGTCGGGGGTGACACCGGGGAGCGTGCCCGCGCTTTTTGGCAGCATTCGCCACCGGGAGGCATCCCTGCCGTTCGGGGACGTTAGCCACCGTGCAGCAGGGAGCCATGCGCCCAACCGTCCTGCGCCACCTGGTGTCTGTTGCCCGCAAGTGCCGTTTGAGCCGCCATAAGGCAGCACTCGGAAAAAGTTCAAAGTGTTTTCGAGCTACTTTGCGATTTTCGGGCGGCCGCCGCGCGGCCGCCTTGCTCGCTAAAAATCGGGTCTAGTTGGAACGGAGTTCTCCAGGTCGTGCTCTTTCGGGCGCCCCGGGTCCCGCGGTCCCACGAGGTCCGGTTCGGCCGCTACGATTTTTCAAAGTGGGCCCGAAATGCTCCCGGATGGCTGGTTTTGGGGCCGTTCCTCTAAGTAGGGTTAGAGGAATGGATCCCCGATGGCCTAACCTGTCATTGAATATGCTGCGCCATGGCGGTTTCTGCTGCCTAGAGTCTATGACGATCCCCCTGGCCACGGTGCAGCACATGAATGGGGATTTGGGGATCAGTTTTAGCCATTCGGGCGGACCCGCAGTGTCCTCGCAGACACACTCGGGGGAGCTCTTGTATTGGTTTTGGAAGGGTCCTTGTGTTCCACTGTGGAGAGGGTTTCTCTGAGTTCGGGGGTGATGCCGTTTGGGCTCATTCCTGACACGTGGAGTCAGGCGAATGGGGAAAGCGTTTCCAAATGCGGGATGGAGGTCTGGGGGGGTCGGAAGCGATGCGGGGGGGTCACCTTTGCCCTGAGGAAGCACTTTAGCCACATGGGGACATTTGGTTATTTGAAGAAATACGTGTTTGGGGTCGATCCGTGACCCCGTGGGTGTGTGGTTTCAGCCATAAGTCGACATGGTGTGGTGCTGCCCTATGTCTGCGAGGGACGGGGGCAGGGTACAACAGCGCTTTCAGTCCGGCTCTCATTTTCACAGGAATTGTGTACGAGTTCCTCTAGCTGAAGTTTTGTTTTTAACTCTGCCTTGACTTGTTTCCGTCGGCCCTTTGACCGGGCGACGGGATGGAGGTGTGGGTGACATTTGGTTATTTGAAGAAGCACGGGTTGGGGGGTCGATCCGTGACCTCGTGGGTTGACGGTTGCAGCCATAAGTCGACATGGGTCGGTGCTGCCCTATGTCTGGGAGTGTGTCGGGCCCTGAAAAAATCTTTTGGAGCTCGGGTCCGGGGCGGGTGGCCTTTGGGCCGGTGGGGGAGGGTCCCGGGAATAAAAGGGGAGCGCTTTTGCCATCCGGAAGACTTTGGTTAAGGAGCTATAGGGCCGCCACGAGGGAGCCGAAGGTGGTGCTGCCGGATGTCGCGGGCCTGCAGGCCCGAAAGGTCAAGCTCCAGAGGTCACGGGCGGCTAGGAGGGGCCCAGGCGGGCGTCCCGCCGCCCGGCCGCCCTCCGGGCGGTCGGGCGACGGTTCCCCTTTGGTGGGGACCCAGCGGGAGGCGTTACTCTGAAGACAGACCGCGGCGAGAACTACAGGGAACCCCAAGGGATGGTAGGGTCGGGTTCAGGGTCCCCGGAGGTCCCAGAGACGCGGGGTTCGGAGCGTAGGTCGGGCGGGTTCCCGGTTACAAAAGCCCGGGGTCCGTCGGCGCCTGGAGCGGCCCGGTTCTGTAGAACCGGTTTGCCATAAGTCGACATGGGTCGGTGCTGCCCTATGTCTGCAAGTGTTTTGGGCCCTGAAAAAATCTCTTGGAGCTCAGGTCCGGGGCGGGTGGCGTATGGGCCGGTGGGGGAGTGTCCCGGGAATAAAAGGGGAGCGCTTTTGCCATCCGGAAGCCTTTGGTTGAGGAGCTATAGGGCCGCCACAAGGGAGCCGAAGGTGGTGCTGCCGGATGTCGTGGGCCTGCAGGCCCGAAAGGTCAAGCTCCAGAGGTCACGGGCGGCTAGGAGGGGCCCAGGCGGGCGTCCCGCCGCCCGGCCGCCCTCCGGGCGGTCGGGCGACGGTTCCCCCGAGGTAGGGACCCAGCGGGAGGCGTTACTCTGAAGACAGACCGCGGCGAGAACTACAGGGAACCCCAAGGGACGGTAGGGTCGGGTTCGGGGTCCCCGGAGGTCCCAGAGACGCGGGGTTCGGAGCGTAGGTCGGGCGGGTTCCCGGTTACGAAAGCCCGGGGTCCGTCGGCGCCTGGAGCGGCCCGGTTCTGTAGAACCGGTTCGCCATAAGTCGACATGGGTCGGTGCTGCCCTATGTCTGGGAGTGTGTCGGGCCCTGAAAAAATCTCTTGGAGCTCAGGTCCGGGGCGGGTTGCGTTCGGGCCGGTGGGGGAGGGTCCCGGGAATAAAAGGGGATCGCTGTTGCCATCAGGAACCCTTCGGTCGAGGAGCTGTAGGCCTGCCACGAGGGACCCTACGGTGGTGCTGCCGGATGTCTGCGAGTCATACGGAAGCACGAGGTCATGCTGCCAAATGGCCTCGACCTGTCGAGCCGCGGTGCGGTCTGCCTTGGGTGTGAGGGCCTTTTGACCTACGGAATCATAGGGTGATGATCCCAAATGGCTGCCTTACCAGAGGCACGAGCCATAAGGAGACGTCCAGGGGTTCCACCGAATGTCTGAGCCTCTGCCCGGGTCCGGGTTCACCGAGCTGGGGGCGGGTTCCAGCCATTTGCTGGAAGGGTTCAGCCATTCGGTGGAACGGGACTTGTGCCCTCTCTACAAAGTGCCCAGCCATAAGGAGACGTCCAGGTGTTCCACCGAATGTCTGAGCCCCTGCCCGGGTTCCGGTGCCCCGATCCCGGGTAAAGAAGCTCCATAACTCCCCCCCCCGGCGTTCCAGGACGGGGGCCGGCCCGGCGGAGGTGCGGGGACCGTCCCCCGGTTCCGGAGAACCGTGCAGGGGTATTTTTGACAACTTGTAGCGGGGCTGAGAGTGTCCGAATCCCGGGGAGGGTCCAGCCATTTGCTGGAAGGGTTCAGCCATTTGGTGGAACGGGTCTTGTGCCATTTTAAAGTCCCTGGCCATAAGGAGATGCCCATTGTTCCCACCGAATGTCTGAGCCCTGCCATAAGTCGACATGGGTTGGTGCTGCCCTATGTCTGGGAGTGTTTTGGGCCCCTCCAAACTCTTTTGGAGCTCAGGTCGGGGGCGGGTGGCCTTTGGGCCGGTGGGGGAGGGTCCCGGGAATAAAAGGGGAGCGCTTTTGCCATCCGGAAGCCTTCGGTCGAGGAGCTGTAGGCCTGCCACGAGGGACCCTACGGTGGTGCTGCCGGATGTCTGCGAGTCATACGGAAGCACGAGGTCATGCTGCCAAATGGCCTCGACCTGTCGAGCCGCGGTGCGGTCTGCCTTGGGTGTGAGGGCCTTTTGACCTACGGAATCATAGGGTGATGATCCCAAATGGCTGCCTTACCAGAGGCACGAGCCATAAGGAGACGTCCAGGGGTTCCACCGAATGTCTGAGCCCCTGCCCGGGTTCCGGTGCCCCGATCCCGGGTAAAGAAGCTCCATAATTCCCCCCCCCGGTCCTCCAGGACGGGGGCCGGCCCGGCGGAGGTCCTGGGACCGTCCCCCGGTTCCGGAGAACCGTGCAGGGGTATTTTTGACAACTTGTAGCGGGGCTGAGAGTGTCCGAATCCCGGGGAGGGTCCAGCCATTTGCTGGAAGGGTTCAGCCATTCGGTGGAACGGGACTTGTGCCATTTTAAAGTCCCTGGCCATAAGGAGATGCCCAGGGTTCCCACCGAATGTCTGAGCCCTGCCATAAGTCGACATGGGTTGGTGCTGCCCTATGTCTGGGAGTGTGTCGGGCCCCTCAAAACTGTTTTGGAGCTCAGGTCGGGGGCGGGTGGCGTTCGGGCCGGTGGGGGAGGGTCCCGGGAATAAAAGGGGAGCGCTTTTGCCATCCGGAAGCCTTCGGTCGAGGAGCTATAGGCCCGCCACGAGGGATCAGAAGGGGGTGCTGCTGGATGTCTGCGAGTCATACGGAAGCACGAGGTCATGCTGCCAAATGGCCTCGACCTGTCGAGCCGCGGTGCGGTCTGTCTTGGGTGTGAGGGCCTTTTGACATTCGGAATCATAGGGTGATGATCCCAAATGGCTGCCTTACCAGAGGCACGAGCCATAAGGAGACGTCCAGGGGTTCCACCGAATGTCTGAGCCCCTGCCCGGGTTCCGGTGCCCCGATCCCGGGTAAAGAAGCTCCATAACTCCCCCCCCCGGTCCTCCAGGACAGGGGACGGCCCGGCGGAGGTCCTGGGACCGGCCCCCGGTTCCGGAGAACCGTGCAGGGGTATTTTTGACAACTTGTAGCGGGGCTGAGAGTGTCCGAATCCCGGGGAGGGTCCAGCCATTTGCTGGAAGGGTTCAGCCATTTGGTGGAACGGGTCTTGTGCCATATTAAATCTCCCAGCCATAAGGAGACGTCCAGGGGTTCCACCGAATGTCTGAGCCCCTGCCCGGGTTCCGGTGCCCCGATCCCGGGTAAAGAAGCTCCATAATTCCCCCCCCGGTCCTCCAGGACAGGGGCCGGCCCGGCGGAGGTCCTGGGACCGGCCCCCGGTTCCGGAGAACCGTGCAGGGGTATTTTTGACAACTTGTAGCGGGGCTGAGAGTGTCCGAATCCCGGGGAGGGTCCAGCCATTTGCTGGAAGGGTCCAGCCATTCGGTGGAACGGGACTTGTGCCATTTTAAAGTGCCCGGCCATAAGGAGACGCCCATGGTTCCCACCGAATGTCTGAGCCCCTGCCGGGGTCCGGGGAGGGCTTCCGGCCATTTGCTGGAACGGTCCAGCCGTTTGGTGGAACGGGGACTTGACCTAGGGTTATCAGGGGTGGGGTTAGGGTTGAGCTCCCTGGAGGTCCCAGAGCCACGGGGTTTTTTGGCCAGGGTAAGGCGGGGTCCCGGTAACGGAACCCCGGGTACGGAACCTCCTTGAGCGGTCCCGGTTCCGTAGAACCGGATCTGGACATACGGAATCATAGGGTGATGATCCCAAATGGCTACCTTACCAGAGGCACGAGCCATCCATGAGGAGACGTCCCGGGGTTCCACCGAATGTCTGAGCCCCTTTTTCGGGGCTAGGGTTTATCGGGCGCCCGCCCGAACCTCCACGGGTGCTCTGGGCTCGGTTAGTCTTGCGGTCGCATCACCCGAAGCAGAGCATGATTTTTCTCTCGACCCCAACAGGAGGGAAGAGGTGCCAAAGGCGCCCTTCGCTTCTCGCAGGCACTCGTTGCATCCTGTAATTTAGCGGTTCGGGAAAAGGGTGGACTCGGTGGATCCTGTACTTTAGCGGCTCAAGACAAGGGAGGGGGAGAAGGAGAAGCAGAGCGAGCTACGGAGACGGACGTTCTCACATACTCCCTCCCTTTCGCAGCCCCAATCCATTGTAAGCGTGGCACCTTCAACCACAAGACTCCTCGATCCATGCGGGTGACCTTTTGCTCATAGCGCTTATGACGTCGTAGCAAGTAATTTAGACACATAGTAGCACCACGTGGTGCTGCCTTATTTCGGCCATTGAGCAGCACCACGTGGTGCCTCTTTCTGTCAGGAACGGAAAAAGAAGAGGACAGGAGCAGTTACGCTCTTCGCTGTACCACAATCATTGAAATGGAGCTCAAAATCAACCCCTAAACTATCGGAGCCACGTGATTGGCAACATTTTGAGCTAAATCCCCCCCCCCCCCGAAAAAACAAAAACAAAAGCCTCGGTAGCCAAGACCGTTATCGAACCCGGGTCTCCCAGCTGGGGGCCGGTGTTCCTGTACACCTGGCTATCAAGGCAGGTTTGTCTACCACGTTCATAGGACTTGTAACCTCATCTAAAGATTAAAAAAAAACTAAAACACAATAAAAAAACAAGAGGCTTTCTGCAGCCAGCGGGAAGCGAACCCTGGTCTCTGGGGCGGAGACCGGGCGGCTAAACCGCTAAACTACAGGAGCCATGTGGGTTTCCTTGGCTCATAGCGCTTATGACCTCATAGCAAGTGATGTAGACATAGGGGATCATCAGCGTCCGGACGTGCGGAAGCAGGAGGTGGTGCTGCCACATGGCCTTGACCTACGGAATCACGGGGTGGTGCTCCCAAATGGCTGCTGCCTTACCAGATGCACGAGACATAAGGAGGCCCCATTGAAAAGGATGTCCGGATGTCGAGGCTTCCCTATGTCCGAAGCGCCTCCTTATGTCTGCGGTCGGCCAAAAAGATAGAAAAGGCCTGAGCAGCTTGTGGGAATCGTACCCCGGTCGCTGGGGGGGCGCCGCAGCAGATCCACCACAAGACTACTCGAGCCATACGGGTTTCCTTGGCTCATAGCGCTTATGACCTCATAGCAAGTGATGTAGACGTCTGGGATCATCGTCCGGGTCTGGACATGCGGAAGCAGGAGGTGCTGCTGCCAAATTCCTGCCTTACCAGAGGCACGAGACATAAGGAGACGCCCAGGGGCTCCGCCGAATGTCTGGGCCTCTGCCCCGTCCCCGGTAGGGGTTCAGCCATCCGCTGGAAGGGTCCAGCCATTTGGTGGAACGGGACTTGTGCCATTTGAAAGTCCCTGGCCATAAGGAGACGCCCAGGGGTCCCACCGAATGTCTGAGCCCCCGCCCGGGATCCAGTGCCCCGATCCCGGGTAAAGTAGCTCCATATCTCCCCCCTGGTCCTCCAGGACCAGTTCCGGCCCAGCGGAGGTCCTGGGACCGTACCCCGGTTCCGGAGAACCGTGCAGGGGTATTTTTGACAAGTTGTAGCGGGGCTGAGAGTGTCCGAATCCCGGGGAGGGTCCAGCCATTTGCTGGAAGGGTCCAGCCATTCGGCGGAACGGGTCTTGTGCCATTTTAAAGTCCCCATACGAAAAGTCTTTTTGTAGACTAATAGAAATAGGGTGGATGGTTGCCATTGGGGATCATGAGTGAGCGATCCTTTATGTCACCCAAAAAGACAAAAGAGGGTTCCCGGTGCAAGCGGGCCGCGAACCCGGGCGTCCCGGGTGGGAGCGCGGCTATTGGACCACTTTGCGAACCGAGATAAAGACAGGCTGGGCAAAGGAGGGGTTATGAGTGCGGGGGGAGCCGACAGACACTCGAAGGCATGAGGTGCTGCTGCCAGATGGCGTCGGGGGTGACACCGGGGAGCGTGCCCGCGCTTTTTGGCAGCATTCGCCACCGGGAGGCATCCCTGCCGTTCGGGGACGTTAGCCACCGTGCAGCAGGGAGCCATGCGCCCAACCGTCCTGCGCCACCTGGTGTCTGTTGCCCGCAAGTGCCGTTTGAGCCGCCATAAGGCAGCACTCGGAAAAAGTTCAAAGTGTTTTCGAGCTACTTTGCGATTTTCGGGCGGCCGCCGCGCGGCCGCCTTGCTCGCTAAAAATCGGGTCTAGTTGGAACGGAGTTCTCCAGGTCGTGCTCTTTCGGGCGCCCCGGGTCCCGCGGTCCCACGAGGTCCGGTTCGGCCGCTACGATTTTTCAAAGTGGGCCCGAAATGCTCCCGGATGGCTGGTTTTGGGGCCGTTCCTCTAAGTAGGGTTAGGGTTAGGGTTAGGGTTAGGGTTAGGGTAGGGTTAGGGTTAGGGTTAGGGTTAGGGTTAGGGTTAGGGTAGGGTTAGGGTTAGGATAGAGGGCTACAGCCAAGTCAGATCAGTCAAAATGAGAATAACTCGTGAAGCGAACGTGCTACGGATGCCGAAGCCAGGTCTGCGGTGGGGTTCGCACGGGTTCCGGACGCGTGTGCCGCGACGGCTTCTTCGCCCGACTCAGGGTTTAGCCTGCGTGGGCCGACGGAGGATCAGTCGGAAACGGGTTAGGCGTTAGGGATCCGTGGGGTTAGGCGTTAGGGATCCGTGGCGTTAGGGCTGTGCCAAATCAGGGAATAGGGAAAAAAAAATCGAGCCTCCCCCCTAGCTTTGACTGAAATCCTGAGAGGTTAGGTTGAGGGAAAATATTGGACGGTAAGGCTTCCAAAAAAAAACAGTGAAACGGTCCATAATAAAAATAAATTAGGTTTGTTTTAGGTTTAGGCACGGAGAGCAAGATTTAAGTTAAAGAAACGGGGAGAAGGCCGTTCAAAGGGGAGAAGATAATTATCATTTTAAAAAAGGAGTAAAATTACCCATCAGTTAAATGTCAGGTGAAAGTCTTTGTGCAGTTCATTTATTCCTCCTCCGGATGGCGCCGGTCGAGCATCGGGTGACATTTGGTGGCACGGGATCATTTCTGGTGAGGGGAAAGGTGAGAAGTGGTTATGCGCACTTCAATTTTTCCGCCACTAGATGGAGTCGGTCGCTGCATTTCAGGCCAAATCAGGGAATAGGAGAAAGCAGGAGCCTCTTCCCTAGCTGGAGCCTCTTCCCTAACCGCTCAGAGCAGGATATAGGAAGAAAACCCAGTTGCTCATTTGAGCACTCGAAATAGCTCCGAAACGGTGAGCCTCAGGCGGGCGAAACTCGGCACAGAGAGTCTGCGGGTGGGGTGCCAGATGCCCGGGAATTCTGACCGGCGTGGCACGTTCCCCCGCCGTCGCTCCCATAGACTCCCATTGATCTGAAAAAGCGCACCGCTCAAAATGAATGGGGAAAGGCAAGGAGCATCGAGGTTGTTGTTTAGGGGTCCCTAATCAGATTGGGGTTAGGTGGAGCGAGGTCAAAGGTCACGAAGCAAACTGTACTTTAAGGGCCTTTTCTAACAAGTTTAGCTGTGACTGAAATCCTGAGAGGTTAGGTTGAGGGAGAATACTGGAAGGTAAGGCTTCCCAAAAAAACTGGAAAACGGTCCATAATAAAAATAAATTAGGTTTGTTTTAGGTTTAGGCACGGAGAGCAAGATTTAAGTTAAAGAAACGGGGAGAAGGCCGTTTAAAGGGGAGAAGATAATTATCGTTTTAAAAAAGGAGTAAAATTACCCATCAATTCAATGTCAGGTGAAAGTCTTTGTGCAGTTCATTTATTCCTCCTCCGGATGGCGCCGGTGGAGGATCGGGTGACATTTGGTTGTGCTGGATCAGTTCTGGTGAGGTGAGAAGTGGTTATGCGCACTTCAATTTTCCGTCCACTAGATGGAGTCGGTAACTGCCATCACATGTGCCAAATCAGGGAATAGGAAAGCTTCAGCGTCTTTCCTAACTCACAAGACACTAGGATAGAGGGCTACAGCCAAGTCAGATCAGTCAAAATGAGAATAACTCGTGAAGCGAACGTGCTACGGATGCCGAAGCCAGGTCTGCGGTGGGGTTCGCACGGGTTCCGGACGCGTGTGCCGCGACGGCTTCTTCGCCCGACTCAGGGTTTAGCCTGCGTGGGCCGACGGAGGATCAGTCGGAAACGGGTTAGGCGTTAGGGATCCGTGGGGTTAGGCGTTAGGGATCCGTGGCGTTAGGGCTGTGCCAAATCAGGGAATAGGGAAAAAAAAATCGAGCCTCCCCCCTAGCTTTGACTGAAATCCTGAGAGGTTAGGTTGAGGGAAAATATTGGACGGTAAGGCTTCCAAAAAAAAACAGTGAAACGGTCCATAATAAAAATAAATTAGGTTTGTTTTAGGTTTAGGCACGGAGAGCAAGATTTAAGTTAAAGAAACGGGGAGAAGGCCGTTCAAAGGGGAGAAGATAATTATCATTTTAAAAAAGGAGTAAAATTACCCATCAGTTAAATGTCAGGTGAAAGTCTTTGTGCAGTTCATTTATTCCTCCTCCGGATGGCGCCGGTCGAGCATCGGGTGACATTTGGTGGCACGGGATCATTTCTGGTGAGGTGAGAAGCGGTTATGCGCACTTCAATTTTCCGTCCACTAGATGGAGTCAGTAACTGCCATCACATGTGCCAAATCAGGGAATAGGAAAGCTTCAGCGTCTTTCCTAACTCACAAGACACTAGGATAGAGGGCTACAGCCAAGTCAGATCAGTCAAAATGAGAATAACTCGTGAAGCGAACGTGCTACGGATGCCGAAGCCAGGTCTGCGGTGGGGTTCGCACGGGTTCCGGACGCGTGTGCCGCGACGGCTTCTTCGCCCGACTCAGGGTTTAGCCTGCGTGGGCCGACGGAGGATCAGTCGGAAACGGGTTAGGCGTTAGGGATCCGTGGGGTTAGGCGTTAGGGATCCGTGGCGTTAGGGCTGTGCCAAATCAGGGAATAGGGAAAAAAAAATCGAGCCTCCCCCCTAGCTTTGACTGAAATCCTGAGAGGTTAGGTTGAGGGAAAATATTGGACGGTAAGGCTTCCAAAAAAAAACAGTGAAACGGTCCATAATAAAAATAAATTAGGTTTGTTTTAGGTTTAGGCACGGAGAGCAAGATTTAAGTTAAAGAAACGGGGAGAAGGCCGTTCAAAGGGGAGAAGATAATTATCATTTTAAAAAAGGAGTAAAATTACCCATCAGTTAAATGTCAGGTGAAAGTCTTTGTGCAGTTCATTTATTCCTCCTCCGGATGGCGCCGGTCGAGCATCGGGTGACATTTGGTGGCACGGGATCATTTCTGGTGAGGGGAAAGGTGAGAAGTGGTTATGCGCACTTCAATTTTTCCGCCACTAGATGGAGTCGGTCGCTGCATTTCAGGCCAAATCAGGGAATAGGAGAAAGCAGGAGCCTCTTCCCTAGCTGGAGCCTCTTCCCTAACCGCTCAGAGCAGGATATAGGAAGAAAACCCAGTTGCTCATTTGAGCACTCGAAATAGCTCCGAAACGGTGAGCCTCAGGCGGGCGAAACTCGGCACAGAGAGTCTGCGGGTGGGGTGCCAGATGCCCGGGAATTCTGACCGGCGTGGCACGTTCCCCCGCCGTCGCTCCCATAGACTCCCATTGATCTGAAAAAGCGCACCGCTCAAAATGAATGGGGAAAGGCAAGGAGCATCGAGGTTGTTGTTTAGGGGTCCCTAATCAGATTGGGGTTAGGTGGAGCGAGGTCAAAGGTCACGAAGCAAACTGTACTTTAAGGGCCTTTTCTAACAAGTTTAGCTGTGACTGAAATCCTGAGAGGTTAGGTTGAGGGAGAATACTGGAAGGTAAGGCTTCCCAAAAAAACTGGAAAACGGTCCATAATAAAAATAAATTAGGTTTGTTTTAGGTTTAGGCACGGAGAGCAAGATTTAAGTTAAAGAAACGGGGAGAAGGCCGTTTAAAGGGGAGAAGATAATTATCGTTTTAAAAAAGGAGTAAAATTACCCATCAATTCAATGTCAGGTGAAAGTCTTTGTGCAGTTCATTTATTCCTCCTCCGGATGGCGCCGGTGGAGGATCGGGTGACATTTGGTTGTGCTGGATCAGTTCTGGTGAGGTGAGAAGTGGTTATGCGCACTTCAATTTTCCGTCCACTAGATGGAGTCGGTAACTGCCATCACATGTGCCAAATCAGGGAATAGGAAAGCTTCAGCGTCTTTCCTAACTCACAAGACACTAGGATAGAGGGCTACAGCCAAGTCAGATCAGTCAAAATGAGAATAACTCGTGAAGCGAACGTGCTACGGATGCCGAAGCCAGGTCTGCGGTGGGGTTCGCACGGGTTCCGGACGCGTGTGCCGCGACGGCTTCTTCGCCCGACTCAGGGTTTAGCCTGCGTGGGCCGACGGAGGATCAGTCGGAAACGGGTTAGGCGTTAGGGATCCGTGGGGTTAGGCGTTAGGGATCCGTGGCGTTAGGGCTGTGCCAAATCAGGGAATAGGGAAAAAAAAATCGAGCCTCCCCCCTAGCTTTGACTGAAATCCTGAGAGGTTAGGTTGAGGGAAAATATTGGACGGTAAGGCTTCCAAAAAAAAACAGTGAAACGGTCCATAATAAAAATAAATTAGGTTTGTTTTAGGTTTAGGCACGGAGAGCAAGATTTAAGTTAAAGAAACGGGGAGAAGGCCGTTCAAAGGGGAGAAGATAATTATCATTTTAAAAAAGGAGTAAAATTACCCATCAGTTAAATGTCAGGTGAAAGTCTTTGTGCAGTTCATTTATTCCTCCTCCGGATGGCGCCGGTCGAGCATCGGGTGACATTTGGTGGCACGGGATCATTTCTGGTGAGGGGAAAGGTGAGAAGTGGTTATGCGCACTTCAATTTTTCCGCCACTAGATGGAGTCGGTCGCTGCATTTCAGGCCAAATCAGGGAATAGGAGAAAGCAGGAGCCTCTTCCCTAGCTGGAGCCTCTTCCCTAACCGCTCAGAGCAGGATATAGGAAGAAAACCCAGTTGCTCATTTGAGCACTCGAAATAGCTCCGAAACGGTGAGCCTCAGGCGGGCGAAACTCGGCACAGAGAGTCTGCGGGTGGGGTGCCAGATGCCCGGGAATTCTGACCGGCGTGGCACGTTCCCCCGCCGTCGCTCCCATAGACTCCCATTGATCTGAAAAAGCGCACCGCTCAAAATGAATGGGGAAAGGCAAGGAGCATCGAGGTTGTTGTTTAGGGGTCCCTAATCAGATTGGGGTTAGGTGGAGCGAGGTCAAAGGTCACGAAGCAAACTGTACTTTAAGGGCCTTTTCTAACAAGTTTAGCTGTGACTGAAATCCTGAGAGGTTAGGTTGAGGGAGAATACTGGAAGGTAAGGCTTCCCAAAAAAACTGGAAAACGGTCCATAATAAAAATAAATTAGGTTTGTTTTAGGTTTAGGCACGGAGAGCAAGATTTAAGTTAAAGAAACGGGGAGAAGGCCGTTTAAAGGGGAGAAGATAATTATCGTTTTAAAAAAGGAGTAAAATTACCCATCAATTCAATGTCAGGTGAAAGTCTTTGTGCAGTTCATTTATTCCTCCTCCGGATGGCGCCGGTGGAGGATCGGGTGACATTTGGTTGTGCTGGATCAGTTCTGGTGAGGTGAGAAGTGGTTATGCGCACTTCAATTTTCCGTCCACTAGATGGAGTCGGTAACTGCCATCACATGTGCCAAATCAGGGAATAGGAAAGCTTCAGCGTCTTTCCTAACTCACAAGACACTAGGATAGAGGGCTACAGCCAAGTCAGATCAGTCAAAATGAGAATAACTCGTGAAGCGAACGTGCTACGGATGCCGAAGCCAGGTCTGCGGTGGGGTTCGCACGGGTTCCGGACGCGTGTGCCGCGACGGCTTCTTCGCCCGACTCAGGGTTTAGCCTGCGTGGGCCGACGGAGGATCAGTCGGAAACGGGTTAGGCGTTAGGGATCCGTGGGGTTAGGCGTTAGGGATCCGTGGCGTTAGGGCTGTGCCAAGGGTTAGGGTAAGGGGGTTAGGGTTAGGGTTAGGGTTAGGGGTAGGCCCGAGGCTCCCATGTGTCTGGAGGTTATAATTGAAAATGCCACGCCATGGCGGAAAATGCTGCCTAGGGTCTGCGATGAAAATGTTGGCCATTCTGCGGCATTTGAATGGGGAACGGGGGATCAGTCTGAGCCATTCGGGCGGATGCGCAGTGTCGTCCCAGACACACTTGGGGGAGCTCTTGTATTGGTTTTGGAAGGGTCCTTGTGTTCCACTGTGTAGAGGGTTTCTCTGAGTTCGGGGGTGAGGCCGTTTGGGCTCATTCCGGACACGTGGAGTCAGGCGAATGGGGAAAGCGTTTCCAAATGCGGGATGGAGGTCTGGGGGGGTCGGAAGCGATGCGGGGGGGTGACCTTTGCCCTGAGGAAGCACTTTAGCCACATGGGGACATTTGGTTATTTGAAGAAATACGTGTTTGGGGTCGATCCGTGACCCCGTGGGTGGGTGGTTTCAGCCATAAGTCGACATGGTGTGGTGCTGCCCTATGTCTGCGAGGGACGGGGGCAGGGTACAACAGCGCTTTCAGTCCGGCTCTCATTTTCACAGGAATTGTGTACGAGTTCCTCTAGCTGAAGTTTTGTTTTTAACTCTGCCTTGACTTGTTTCCGTCGGCCCTTTGACCGGGCAACGGGATGGAGGTGTGGGTGACATTTGGTTATTTGAAGAAGCACGGGTTGGGGGGTCGATCCGTGACCTTGTGGGTTGATGGTTGCAGCCATAAGTCGACATGGGTCGGTGCTGCCCTATGTCTGGGAGTGTTTTGGGCCCCTCCAAACTCTTTTGGAGCTCGGGTCCGGGGCGGGTGGCCTTTGGGCCGGTGGGGGAGGTTCCCGGGAATAAAAGGGGAGCTGTTTTGCCATCCGGAAGCCTTTTGCTGAGGAGCTATAGGCCCGCCACGAGGGAGCCGAAGGGTGTGCTGCCGGATGTCGTGGGCCTGCAGGCCCGAAAGGTCAAGCTCCAGAGGTCACGGGTGGCTAGGAGGGTCCCAGGCGGGCGTCCCGCCGCCCGGCCGCCCTCCGGGCGGTCGGGCGACGGTTCCCCTGAGGTAGGGACCCAGCGGGAGGCGTTACTCTGAAGACAGAGCGCGGCGAGAACTACAGGGAACCCCAAGGGATGGTAGGGTCGGGTTCGGGGTCCCCGGAGGTCCCAGAGACGCGGGGTTCGGAGCGTAGGTCGGGCGGGTTCCCGGTTACAAAAGCCCGGGGTCCGTCGGCGCCTGGAGCGGCCCGGTTCTGTAGAACCGGTTCGCCATAAGTCGACATGGGTCGGTGCTGCCCTATGTCTGCAAGTGTTTTGGGCCCTGAAAAAATCTCTTGGAGCTCAGGTCCGGGGCGGGTGGCGTATGGGCCGGTGGGGGAGTGTCCCGGGAATAAAAGGGGAGCGCTTTTGCCATCCGGAAGCCTTCGGTTAAGGAGCTATGGGCCCGCCACAAGGGAGCCCAAGGGAGTGCTGCCGGATGTCGCGGGCCTGCAGGCCCGAAAGGTCAAGCTCCAGAGGTCACGGGTGGCTAGGAGGGGCCCAGGCGGGCGTCCCGCCGCCCGGCCGCCCTCCGGGCGGTCGGGCGACGGTACCCCTTAGGTAGGGACCCAGCGGGAGGCGTTACTCTGAAGACAGAGCGTGGCGAGAAGTACAGGGAACCCCAAATGAGGGTGGGGTTGGGTTCTCGGTCCCCCGAGATCGCAGAGACGCGGGGTTCGGAGCGTAGGTCGGGCGGGGTCCGGGTAACGAAAGCCCAGGGTCGGGCAGCACCTCGAGCGGCCCGGTTCTGTAGAATCGGGTCGCCATAAGTCGACATGGGGCGGTGCTGCCCTATGTCTGCAAGTGTGTCGGGCCCTGAAAAAATCTGTCGGAGCTTAGGTCGGGGGCGGGTGGCGTTCGGGCAGGTGGGGGAGGGTCCCCGGAAGCAAGGGGGATCGCTGTTGCCATCAGGAACCCTTCGGTCGAGGAGCTGTAGGCCTGCCACGAGGGACCCTACGGTGGTGCTGCCGGATGTCTGCGAGTCATACGGAAGCACGAGGTCATGCTGCCAAATGGCCTCGACCTGTCGAGCCGCGGTGCGGTCTGCCTTGGGTGTGAGGGCCTTTTGACATACGGAATCATAGGGTGATGATCCCAAATGGCTGCCTTACCAGAGGCACGAGCCATAAGGAGACGTCCAGGGGTTCCACCGAATGTCTGAGCCCCTGCCCGGGTCCGGGTTCACCGAGCTGGGGGCGGGTTCCAGCCATTTGCTGGAAGGGTTCAGCCATTCGGTGGAACGGGACTTGTGCCCTCTCTACAAAGTGCCCAGCCATAAGGAGACGTCCAGGTGTTCCACCGAATGTCTGAGCCCCCGCCCGGGTTCCGGTGCCCCGATCCCGGGTAAAGAAGCTCCATAACTCCCCCCCCCGGTGTTCCAGGACGGGGGCCGGCCCGGCGGAGGTGCGGGGACCGTCCCCCGGTTCCGGAGAACCGTGCAGGGGTATTTTTGACAAGTTGTAGCGGGGCTGAGAGTGTCCGAATCCCGGGGAGGGTCCAGCCATTTGCTGGAAGGGTCCAGCCATTCGGTGGAACGGGACTTGTGCCATTTTAAAGTCCCTGGCCATAAGGAGATGCCCAGGTTTCCCACCGAATGTCTGAGCCCTGCCATAAGTCGACATGGGTTGGTGCTCCCCTATGTCTGGGAGTGTGTCGGGCCCCTCAAAACTGTTTTGGAGCTCAGGTCGGGGGCGGGTGGCGTTCGGGCCGGCGGGGGAGGGTCCCGGGAATAAAAGGGGAGCGCTTTTGCCATCCGGAAGCCTTCGGTCGAGGAGCTATAGGCCCGCCACGAGGGATCCGAAGGGGGTGCTGCTGGATGTCTGCGAGTCATACGGAAGCACGAGGTCATGCTGCCAAATGGCCTCGACCTGTCGAGCCGCGGTGCGGTCTGTCTTGGGTGTGAGGGCCTTTTGACATTCGGAATCATAGGGTGATGATCCCAAATGGCTGCCTTACCAGAGGCACGAGCCATAAGGAGACGTCCAGGGGTTCCACCGAATGTCCGAGCCCCTGCCCGGGTTCCGGTGCCCCGATCCCGGGTAAAGAAGCTCCATAATTCCCCCCCCGGTCCTCCAGGACAGGGGCCGGCCCGGCGGAGGTCCTGGGACCGGCCCCCGGTTCCGGAGAACCGTGCAGGGGTATTTTTGACAACTTGTAGCGGGGCTGAGAGTGTCCGAATCCCGGGGAGGGTCCAGCCATTTGCTGGAAGGGTTCAGCCATTTGGTGGAACGGGTCTTGTGCCATATTAAATCTCCCAGCCATAAGGAGACGTCCAGGGGTTCCACCGAATGTCTGAGCCTCTGCCCGGGTTCCGGTGCCCCGATCCCGGGTAAAGAAGCTCCATAACTCCCCCCCCGGTCCTCCAGGACAGGGGCCGGCCCGGCGGAGGTGCGGGGACCGGCCCCCGGTTCCGGAGAACCGTGCAGGGGTATTTTTGACAACTTGTAGCGGGGCTGAGAGTGTCCGAATCCCGGGGAGGGTCCAGCCATTTGCTGGAAGGGTTCAGCCATTTGGTGGAACGGGGACTTGACCTAGGGTTATCAGGGGTGGGGTTAGGGTTAGGGTTAGGATAGAGGGCTACAGCCAAGTCAGATCAGTCAAAATGAGAATAACTCGTGAAGCGAACGTGCTACGGATGCCGAAGCCAGGTCTGCGGTGGGGTTCGCACGGGTTCCGGACGCGTGTGCCGCGACGGCTTCTTCGCCCGACTCAGGGTTTAGCCTGCGTGGGCCGACGGAGGATCAGTCGGAAACGGGTTAGGCGTTAGGGATCCGTGGGGTTAGGCGTTAGGGATCCGTGGCGTTAGGGCTGTGCCAAATCAGGGAATAGGGAAAAAAAAATCGAGCCTCCCCCCTAGCTTTGACTGAAATCCTGAGAGGTTAGGTTGAGGGAAAATATTGGACGGTAAGGCTTCCAAAAAAAAACAGTGAAACGGTCCATAATAAAAATAAATTAGGTTTGTTTTAGGTTTAGGCACGGAGAGCAAGATTTAAGTTAAAGAAACGGGGAGAAGGCCGTTCAAAGGGGAGAAGATAATTATCATTTTAAAAAAGGAGTAAAATTACCCATCAGTTAAATGTCAGGTGAAAGTCTTTGTGCAGTTCATTTATTCCTCCTCCGGATGGCGCCGGTCGAGCATCGGGTGACATTTGGTGGCACGGGATCATTTCTGGTGAGGTGAGAAGCGGTTATGCGCACTTCAATTTTTCCGCCACTAGATGGAGTCGGTCGCTGCATTTCAGGCCAGCTGGAGCCTCTTCCCTAACCGCTCAGAGCAGGGGATATAGGAAGAAAACCCAGTTGCTCATTTGAGCACTCGAAACAGCTCCGACGGGGCCGGCGAGAGGTCAAAGGTCACGAAGCCCACTGTGCTTTAATGGCAAACGAAATAAATGTTATTTTTTACATGTGTCACCATACCGACAACTAAGTGCATCCCCCCTCAACTAAAATGTCCAAGTTGGACCAGGTCCTAATCCTCGACCCTCCCTCCGACCTCAGATTGAAAGGTCCGTTCTCTGACGTAGTCACCACTAACCTCAGGGAATAGGAAAGCTGCCGGACAGGGTGAGGAGGTGTGTACGCCGCTGCTACTTCCAACAGAACAGCTTGGCGTTCTGTCGAAGTACGCCATTGATCTAGTTCCATCAATCGAAGTAGATGGAATACAATTTAAAGTGCAAATGACAACATTTAACTTTTGTCCTCCAGCTACCCGGCGTACCTCCGGACCAGAGGGTACGCGTCTGCCACCCAAAGGAGGATGCTAAAAAATGTAGGCATTTTCTTAATGTATGTCCGGGACAACCGGCACAGCGGGCTGTCCCGGGAATTATTAAATAATTTATTAATTAGTCTGAGGAGGGGGCAGAGCTGAGCCCCCTCCTCAGCTGTCTTTTGTAAATAGTTATTTTTTTTTATTGCTATGTGGGTTTTTTTCCCCAATACTTAATTTTTTGTTTTTGTAAATAGTTAATTTTGTTATTTTTGTAAATAGTTTTTTTTATATATATATTTTAGAGTGTGTTTTTATGCTTTGTTTTTATTTTTCCCTTTTTTTTGTAGGTTTCCTTTCTTGTAAATAGTTTGTTTTTTAGTGTTTTTTGTAAATAACTATCTTTTTGTTAAATAATCTTGATGCTTTATTTTTGTTTTTGTAAATAGTTCCCTTTTGTTATTTTTGTAAATAGTTATTTATATATGTTAGAGTGTGTTTTTATATTTCCCTTGTTTTTGTAAGTTTTTTTTTCCCCCTTGTAAATAGTTAGTGTGTTGGTCTTGTGTTTGGATAAATGTGTTCCCCCCCTAAAGAATCTTTTATTATTATTTATTGCAATTCCACTCTTTGTGTTCCTTGGCTGACACCGGCAGAAATAATCAAGATTTAAGATCAGATATTCCGTTATTAACCCATCTACAGATCCTGCACAGCCTCAGGAAGTGCCTTCACCGTTGGAGAGCATCAACAACAACAGCATCAGCAACAGCAGCGTCTGCAATAACGACAGCAACCCCACCAACAACGAAGTATCCCCGATAATAAGGTCTGCACTTAAATGTAGAGTATTACTCCTACAACCCTGGAGACATGAGGATCTGAGAAGCAGCAGTGACTCAGATGAGGAGCTGCCTGTGTTTGATTTCAATTTATTATTTTTGTAAATAGTTCAATTTTTATATATTTTAAATAAACGGCTATATGGCTTTCTGCTTTATTTTGATTTTTCACTTGTTTTTGTATTTTTTTCTTGTTATTTTTGTTCAAACTTGCTGTTTTTGATTACAATTTATTATTTTTGTAAATAGTTCAATTTTATATATATTTTATATAAACGGCTATATGGCTTTCTGCTTTATTTTGATTTTTCACTTGTTTTTGTATTTTTTTCTTGTTATTTTTGTTCAAACTTGCTGTTTTTGATTACAATTTATTATTTTTGTAAATAGTTCAATTTTATATATATTTTATATAAACGGCTATATGGCTTTCTGCTTTATTTTGATTTTTCACTTGTTTTTGTATTTTTTTCTTTCTTGTTATTTTTGTTCAAACTTGCTGTTTTTCATTAAATAATCTTTCATCAGTGCAATTCCTGTCTTGTCGTTGATTAAGCCAGCAGAGAAAGTCAAGATTTGCTTCCAGATTTAAAAAGTGGTGGTTCCAGCAGTCTGTTCAAGATTTCAACCACTTTTAAGAGGGTTATTTTTGCGCACAGGGCTTATGACCAGAGGAACGGGCCGTAACGAGGCGTCCAGGGGTCCCACCGGATGGCCGAGCCTCTGCCCGGGTTCGGTGCCCCCCCCGTCCCGTACCGTCCCGAGGGCAGGTCCCAGCCTTACAGATGAAGAAGAAGTACCCGTGGGCGGTGGTGCTTTTCGCGGCGGTGCACAACCGGTCCGGACATAGGGAATCATGGGGTGGTGCTCCCAAACGGCTGCCTTGCCGGGGGGGGGGTGCCCTTTGCGTCTGGCAGGCACTCGCTGCATCCTGTACTTTAGCAGTTCGGGAAAAGGGTGGACTCGGTTAGTCTTGCGGTCACGTCCCCTGAAGCTGAGCCTGAGCTACGGGTCAGTTCCTGGACGAGGAATTATCCGCGCGTGGCTTTTTCTGGTACAGAACAGAAACGGCAGTGGGAACGGCGCCCTTCGCTTCGCCGCAGTGACTCGGTGGATCCTGCACTTTAGCGGTCGGGGGAAAAGAGAGGTGAAGAAGGAGAAAGCGGAGCGAGCTACGGAGACGCACGTTTAGCTTCAGCTTCCCGGGGGGGGGGGGGGGTTGGGTGGTTGGGGGTGTGTGCGTGCGGTTTCGCCCGTGCGTGGGGGCTCGGTTAGTCTTGTGGTCGCATCGCCCGAAGCAGAGCGTGAGTCTGAAGCAGAGCGTGAGCTTTCCCTCTCGACCCCAACAGGAGGGAAGACGTGCCAACGGCACCCTTCGCTTGACGCAGCCGCTCGGTGCGCGGATCCTGCAGTTTGGCGGTTCGGGAAAAGGGAGAGGGAGAAGGAGAAAACAAGGCGGCACAAGCGGCGGATACGGACGGTCTCAGGTTTCCCCTTTGTTCCGCTCGTCTTCAAACGTGAAAAGCGGCTCCGGCGGCGTTGGCTCAATCAGTCTTGCGGCGGCCACGCTCGAGGCCGGAGTCCCCGAACAATTACGGGCTACTCGCATCCGGCACCAGCTGAAGCGGGAGCTGGAGCTCCTCAGCGCAGTACACGACCACGAACTGGATCCTGTAGCTTGGCGGAGTGCTTTGAGCGGTTGGCCGATTCCACCCTGGCATTCGAACCCCAACCACGCGGCTGCAATCCACCCACCGGGATCCCCGAACAGTCGTGGGGCGAATTGCGCTCCGCTCGGAGCAACAGGTTGAGGCTGAAGAAGAAGTACCCGCGGTGCCGTTTGGCAGTACGTGCCAAGAGCAGCAGCAGTACCAACGCCGCTTCCTTGCGGTACGAGGCCAGACGTTGGACTCTGATGTCCGTCGGGGGACAAACACGTGGCCGCCATCCACTGTAAGCGGGCCACCTTGAACCACGAGAGCACTCGAGCCACGCGGGTAACCTTTTTCCCGACGTAGCCGTCGGCACCTCGTAGCAAGTAATTCAGAGATCGACAATTTAGCCTCGTCAGTAGCTTCTCTTCCTCCTCCTCTTCCTCGTCCTTTTCCTTCTCCTGCTTCTTCTTCCTCATTTCCGGGAACCAAGAAACTAAATCGCCAGACTGCAGGAGACACGTGGAATAAATGGCTGCCTGGCGAATGAGGTCACGCTCTTTGCTGTTCCACCAAGCTAAAGGAGCCACGCGCGATTCCCAACCAAATCGCCAGACTGCAGGAGACACGTGCAATAAATCGCTACCTGGCGAATGAAGTGACGCTTTTCGCTGTTCCACCAAGCTAAAGGAGCCACGTGATTGACAACCCAAGCTGGAATTGAGTGAAACCGAACCCTCCTCCGGACACTCGGAAGCACGAGGTGGTGCTTCCATATGGCTTCCTCCACCTCCTACCTACATTGTTTTTTTTTTCCGCCACTAGATGGAGTCGGTCGCCGCATTTCAGGCCAAACCAGGGAATAGGAGAAAGCTGGAGCCTCTTCCCTAACCGCTCAGAGCAGGATATAGGAAGAAAACCCAGTTGCTCATTTGAGCACTCGAAATAGCTCCGACGGGGCCGGCGAGAGGTCAAAGGTCACGAAGCCCACTGTGCTTTAACGGCAAACGAAATAAATGTTATTTTTTACATGTGTCACCATACCGACAACTAAGTGCATCCCCCCTCAACTAAAATGTCCAAGTTGGACCAGGTCCTAATCCTCGACCCTCCCTCCGACCTCAGATTCAAAGGTCCGTTCTCAGACGTAGTCACCACTAACCTCAGGGAATAGGAAAGCTGCCGGACAGGGTGAGGAGGTGAGTACGCTGCTGCTACTTCCAACAGAACAGCTTGGCGTTCTGTCGAAGTACGCCATTGATCTACTTCCATCAATCGAAGTAGATGGAATACAATTTAAAGTGCCGTGCCCTTAAATGTACCCGGGTACATTTAAGGGCACGGCACGGGTACAGTGCGTTATTAACCCATCTACAGATCCTGCACAGCCTCAGGAAGTGCCTTCACCGTTGGAGAGCATCAGCAACAACAGCATCAGCAACAGCAGCGTCTGCAATAACGACAGCAACACCACCAACAACGAAGTATCCCCGATAATAAGGTCTGCACTTAAATGTAGAGTATTACTCCTACAACCCTGGAGACATGAGGATCTGAGAAGCAGCAGTGACTCAGATGAGGAGCTGCCTGTGTTTGATTTCAATTTATTATTTTGTAAATAGTTCATTTTGTTATTTTTCTAAATAGTTTATATATATATATATATATATATATATATATATGAGTGTGTTTTTATGCTTTGTTTTTATTTTTCCCTTTTTTGTAATTCTTTTTTCTTTTCTTGTAAATAGTTAGTGTGTTTTTTAGTCTTGTTTGTAAATAACTATGTTTTTGTTAAAGAATCTTTATGATTTATTTTTGTTTTTGTAAATAGTTAATTTTGTTATTTTTGTAAATAGTTTTTTTTTATATATTTTAGAGTGTGTTTTTATGCTTTGTTGTTATTTTTCCCTTTTTTTGTAAGCGCGCAGGTCTGGTGATTTCTTTTCGCTCCTTTGGAAGCACGGATGCAAGCAGAACCGTCCTACTGCCAGCTAAAACATAAAAAACATCCATGGCTCAGGTAGTCGAGTGGTTTAAGGTTCCCCACTTGCAATGTATGGCTACCACATGATTGTAGGGGTTCAAACCCCAAGGCGGCATGGGCGATGCAAACCGCTAAATTACAGGATCCATGTGTAGGACAAAAGCACAACCGCAACCTCTGCTTCAGCAGGTGGTCGGAGCAGTTCACCGGCAACTGGTTGGTCATTGCGTTGCTGTATATCAGAAGACTAATCGCGCCACTGCTGGAGCCAATTCTTTTTTTCACACGTATAAAAGAGCTAGCAAGGCTAGCTAGCCCACTGCAGCCATCCCGCAGCAGGATCTCCACCATCCACCATCCCACTGTTTTACTGCCAGCTATAATGCAAAAAACGTCCATGGCTCCAATGGTCGAGTGGTTTAAGTTTCCCCACTTGCAATGGATGGCTACCACGTGATGCTCGGGGTTCAAATCCCAGGGTGGCGTGTGCGAATGAAAACCACTAAACTACAGGATCTTCTTGTGGTTTCAGATGCTGTGTTCAAAAAGTCAGAGCAAATTGTACAACGCAGAAACTAACTACAAGACTACCTGAGCCACATTTTACATTTTTAAAATAAAGAAAAAAAGATCTTCCTTTTAACCTGACATTCCTCCCTATGCAAATCTTCTGCAGCTGGCAATTAGGCGTTGATCATAATCAGCAGCTGCATCAAATTATTATAAAATTTATTATTGTAATAATGATAAATATATTATATATTAATATGTCATTATATATTTGTATCTATTATAAATAAGATAATCATTGTAATAAATTATTACATTGTATGTGCAGCTACTTTTAAAACAGCTGAATTAACTTTTTTTACATTTCATAACATGTCAAAGTGGAATTACACTTCCGTTGAACTCATTTCTTGGCGTGCTTTGAACCTGTTTGAACCGTCTTTCATTTTGGGAGAGCACGAGTTGAATAAATTAAGCTTGATAAACTTTCTATTTTCATAAGTTTATTCATCCTAAGATAGAAAGGTCTCGTTGGAGTCATGAGTGAAGTTTGGATTTAGAGTCTCTAATTTTTTTTTCCATATTTAAGGTTGATTCTTGTTGTTTTGTTCTAACAGTTCCCTAGTGTTTAAGATTTAATTTAATTCTCTCTATGGAGAGATCAGTATCATGAAGACATTTTAAACGCCCCGTTTCATCCAGACATGTTGAGAGACGTTCTGCTCATTTTGAGCAGAATTAACAGATCTATGTGCACATAGAGGGTTGGTTTTGGAAGTGTCCAGGTGTTCGACGGTGGAGAGGGTTTCTCTGAGTTCGGGGGTGATGCCGTTTGGGCTCATTCCGGACATGTGGAGTCAGGCGAATGGGGAAAGCGTTTCCAAAGGCGGGATGGAGGTGTGGGGGGGTCGGAAGCGATCTGGGGGGGGGTCACCTTTGCCCTGAGGAATGACTTTAGCCGGTCGGGCGACGGTTCCCCTCGGGCAGGGACCCCGCGGGAAGCGTTACCCTGAAGAGAGCTGTGTCGAGAACTTATGGGGAACCCCGAAGGATCGCAGGGTCGGGATCGGGGTCCCCGGAGGTCCCAGCGACGCGGGGTTCGGAGCGGAGGTCGGGCGGGATCCCGGTTACAAAAGCCCGGGGTCCGGCGGCGCCTGGAGCGGCCCGGTACTGTAGAACCGGGTCGCCATAAGTCGGCATGGGGTGGTGCTGCCCTATGTCTGCTAGTGTGTTGGGCCCTGAAAAAATCTGTCGGAGCTCAGGTCCGGGGCGGGTGGCGTTTGGGCCGGTGGGGGAGGTTCCCGGGAATAAAAGGGGAGCGCTTTTGCCATCCGGAAGCCTTTGGTCGAGGAGCTATAGGGCCGCCACGAGGGAGCCGAAGGGTGTGCTGCCGGATGTCTGCGAGTGTCACACGGAAGCACGTATGACACGTGCTTCCGTAGCTTTTAGTATGATAATTATATGTTTATTCCATTAAAATTGAAACTACTAAACATCTATATTTTAAAGAATGAAGTCTGAATATATGATCAACAGAGAATTTCTGCTGTTAGCATTTAGCACCAAGAAAACGTTTGAGGCTGGTTGTGTGTTATGGAGGGCCTCTTGACATACGGAATCATGGGGTGGTGCTCCCGGATGGCTGCCTCACCAGAGGCACGAGCCATAAGGAGACGTCCAGGGCTCCCGCAGAGCGTCTGTGCCTCTGCCCGGGTTCGGTGCTCCGATCCCGGGTAGAGGGTTCCAGTCATTTGCTGGAACGGTTCAGCCATTCGGCGGAAGGGGGGGGGAGTTGTGCTTGGTGGTGGCTAACTACTTTGTGCTTGTGCTTTGTGTGGATCCGGCGATGCGGTTCGCCATAAGTCGGCATGGGGTGGTGCTGCCCTATGTCTGCGAGTGTGTGACGGGGGCAGGGTACAACAGGGCTTCCAGTCCAGCTGTCAGTTTCACAGGAATTGTGTACGAGTTCTTCTAGCTGAACTTTTTGTTTTGTTTTTAACTCTGCCTTGACTTTTTTCCGTCGGCCCTTTGACCGGGCGCTCGGAGGGGTTCGGGGGTCGATCCGTCACCCTGTGGGGTGGGTGGTTGCAGCCATAAGTCATCATGGGGTGGTGCTGCCCTATGTCTGCAAGTGTTACGGTGGCCAAAAAAATGTTTTGGAGCTCAGGTGTGGGGCGGTTGGCGTTTGGGCCGGTCGGGGAGGGTCCCGGGAATAAAAGGGGAGCGCTTTTGCCATCCGGAAGCCTTTGGTTAAGGAGCTATAGGGCCGCCACGAGGGAGCCGAAGGGTGTGCTGCCGGATGTCGCGGGTCTGCAGGCCGAAAGGTCAAGCTCCAGAGGTCACGGGCGGGTAGGAGGGGCAAATTCGAGGGGGTTAGGTAGGGGAGTGTCCCGGGAATAAAAGGGGAGCGCTTTAGCTGTAGTGGCTGTGGGTGATTTGCTACTGGGGGAAAGATTCTACTGTTCTTTTTCTTGATGATGAACTGTTTTTTTATCTTAGCATATGTTTTTAGAACAAAAACATATGCTAAGATATGTCAGCTCCTTCGGTCGAGGAGCTGTAGGCCCGCCACGAGGGAGCCGAAGGGGGTGCTGCCGGATGTCATACATCCGGCATCACGAGCTGGTGCTGCCAAACGGCCTCCTCCACCTCCTACCTACATTGTTTTTTTTTGGGGGGGGGAGGGAGGGAGGGAGGGAGGGGTGTAGGTAGAGTCCGGACGTTAGTATTTGTGAATGTTTTCCACCGTTTAGAAAAGAAAAGTATTCATGGACTGATATTAGCAGTGAGGACATACAGAGGGTGGAGGGGCCCCTCCCAGGGCTCCCGCCGAACGGCTGAGCCTCTGCCCGGGTTCGGTGCTCCGATCCCGGGTAAGGGGTTCAGCCATTTGCTGGAATGGTTCAGCCATTCGGCGGAAGGGGACTTGTGCTTCGTGTGGTGACTTTTGTGCTTGTGCTCGGGGAAGCTATCTATAGACCCGCCACGAGGGAGCCGAAGGTCAAAGGTGACGAAGCAAACTGTACTTTAATGGCCTTTTCTGTGGCACGGGATCATTTCTGGTGAGGTGAGAAGTGGTTATGCGCACTTCAATTTTTCCGCCACTAGATGGAGTCGGTCGCTGCATTTCAGGCCAAATCAGGGAATAGGAAAGCTTCAGCGTCTTTCCTAACTCACAAGACACTAGGATAGAGGGCTACAGCCAAGTCAGATCAGTCAAAATGAGAATAACTCGTGAAGCGAACGTGCTACGGATGCCGAAGCCAGGTCTGCGGTGGGGTTCGCACGGGTTCCGGACGCGTGTGCCGCGACGGCTTCTTCGCCCGACTCAGGGTTTAGCCTGCGTGGGCCGACGGAGGATCAGTCGGAAACGGGTTAGGCGTTAGGGATCCGTGGGGTTAGGCGTTAGGGATCCGTGGCGTTAGGGCTGTGCCAAATCAGGGAATAGGGAAAAAAAAATCGAGCCTCCCCCCTAACTCCTCAGAGCAGGGATTTAGGATGAAAACCCAGTCGCCGATCGGAGCACTCGAAACAGCTCCGACAGGGCCGGCGAGAGGTCAAAGGTCACGGAGCGCACTGCGCTCCTAAGACTGAATGAAGTAAAATGAAACGGTAATTATAGTTCGTTTTCAAACTAAAAGGAGCTCAATTTCATTTCATATGACTTGAAATGGGATTAATTTTAAGCAATTTCTGAAAATTAAAGTCATTTAATTAATTAATTTCTGCAAGAAATGTGCAGTGGGTTTTTTCCGGCCACCAGAGGGAGTCTCTGAGTGCTCAGGGTGAGGTCTTGTTATGTGAATCATTTCTGTTGATGAGGCTCGGTGAGAAGTGGTTATGCACACTTGTTTCTTTTGTTTTCTCCCCCCCCCCGCCAGCAGGTGAAACAAAAAAACAAAAAAAACACACCCGGTTGTGGCTTAGGGGTCCCTAATCAGATTGGGGTTAGGTGGAGCGAGGTCAAAGGTCACGAAGCACACTGTACTTTAATGGCCTTTTCTAACAAGTTTAGCTTTGACTGAAATCCTGAGAGGTTAGGTTGAGGGAATATTGGAATGTAAGGCTTCCAAAAAAACAGTGAAATGGTCCATAATAAAAATAAATTAGGTTTATTTTAGGTTTAGGCACGGAGAGCAGGGGAGAAGATAATTATCATTTTAAAAAAGGAGTAAAATTACCCATCAATTCAATGTCAGGTGAAAGTCTTTGTGCAGTTCATTTATTTCTCCTCCGGATGGCGCCGGTGGAGGATCGGGTGACATTTGGTTGTGCTGGATCAGTTCTGGTGAGGTGAGAAGCGGTTATGCGCACTTCAATTTTTCCGCCACTAGATGGAGTCGGTCGCTGCATTTCAGGCCAAATCAGGGAATAGGAAAGCTTCAGCGTCTTTCCTAACTCACAAGACACTAGGATAGAGGGCTACAGCCAAGTCAGATCAGTCAAAATGAGAATAACTCGTGAAGCGAACGTGCTACGGATGCCGAAGCCAGGTCTGCGGTGGGGTTCGCACGGGTTCCGGACGCGTGTGCCGCGACGGCTTCTTCGCCCGACTCAGGGTTTAGCCTGCGTGGGCCGACGGAGGATCAGTCGGAAACGGGTTAGGCGTTAGGGATCCGTGGGGTTAGGCGTTAGGGATCCGTGGCGTTAGGGCTGTGCCAAATCAGGGAATAGGGAAAAAAAAATCGAGCCTCCCCCCTAGCTTTGACTGAAATCCTGAGAGGTTAGGTTGAGGGAAAATATTGGACGGTAAGGCTTCCAAAAAAAAACAGTGAAACGGTCCATAATAAAAATAAATTAGGTTTGTTTTAGGTTTAGGCACGGAGAGCAAGATTTAAGTTAAAGAAACGGGGAGAAGGCCGTTCAAAGGGGAGAAGATAATTATCATTTTAAAAAAGGAGTAAAATTACCGATCAGTTAAATGTCAGGTGAAAGTCTTTGTGCAGTTCATTTATTCCTCCTCCGGATGGCGCCGGTCGAGCATCGGGTGACATTTGGTGGCACGGGATCATTTCTGGTGAGGTGAGAAGCGGTTATGCGCACTTCAATTTTTCCGCCACTAGATGGAGTCGGTCGCTGCATTTCAGGCCAAATCAGGGAATAGGAAAGCTTCAGCGTCTTTCCTAACTCACAAGACACTAGGATAGAGGGCTACAGCCAAGTCAGATCAGTCAAAATGAGAATAACTCGTGAAGCGAACGTGCTACGGATGCCGAAGCCAGGTCTGCGGTGGGGTTCGCACGGGTTCCGGACGCGTGTGCCGCGACGGCTTCTTCGCCCGACTCAGGGTTTAGCCTGCGTGGGCCGACGGAGGATCAGTCGGAAACGGGTTAGGCGTTAGGGATCCGTGGGGTTAGGCGTTAGGGATCCGTGGCGTTAGGGCTGTGCCAAATCAGGGAATAGGGAAAAAAAAATCGAGCCTCCCCCCTAGCTTTGACTGAAATCCTGAGAGGTTAGGTTGAGGGAAAATATTGGACGGTAAGGCTTCCAAAAAAAAACAGTGAAACGGTCCATAATAAAAATAAATTAGGTTTGTTTTAGGTTTAGGCACGGAGAGCAAGATTTAAGTTAAAGAAACGGGGAGAAGGCCGTTCAAAGGGGAGAAGATAATTATCATTTTAAAAAAGGAGTAAAATTACCCATCAGTTAAATGTCAGGTGAAAGTCTTTGTGCAGTTCATTTATTCCTCCTCCGGATGGCGCCGGTCGAGCATCGGGTGACATTTGGTGGCACGGGATCATTTCTGGTGAGGGGAAAGGTGAGAAGTGGTTATGCGCACTTCAATTTTTCCGCCACTAGATGGAGTCGGTCGCTGCATTTCAGGCCAAATCAGGGAATAGGAGAAAGCAGGAGCCTCTTCCCTAGCTGGAGCCTCTTCCCTAACCGCTCAGAGCAGGATATAGGAAGAAAACCCAGTTGCTCATTTGACCACTCGAAATAGCTCCGAAACGGTGAGCCTCAGGCGGGCGAAACTCGGCACAGAGAGTCTGCGGGTGGGGTGCCAGATGCCCGGGAATTCTGACCGGCGTGGCACGTTCCCCCGCCGTCGCTCCCATAGACTCCCATTGATCTGAAAAAGCGCACCGCTCAAAATGAATGGGGAAAGGCAAGGAGCATCGAGGTTGTTGTTTAGGGGTCCCTAATCAGATTGGGGTTAGGTGGAGCGAGGTCAAAGGTCACGAAGCAAACTGTACTTTAAGGGCCTTTTCTAACAAGTTTAGCTGTGACTGAAATCCTGAGAGGTTAGGTTGAGGGAGAATACTGGAAGGTAAGGCTTCCCAAAAAAACTGGAAAACGGTCCATAATAAAAATAAATTAGGTTTGTTTTAGGTTTAGGCACGGAGAGCAAGATTTAAGTTAAAGAAACGGGGAGAAGGCCGTTTAAAGGGGAGAAGATAATTATCGTTTTAAAAAAGGAGTAAAATTACCCATCAATTCAATGTCAGGTGAAAGTCTTTGTGCAGTTCATTTATTCCTCCTCCGGATGGCGCCGGTGGAGGATCGGGTGACATTTGGTTGTGCTGGATCAGTTCTGGTGAGGTGAGAAGTGGTTATGCGCACTTCAATTTTCCGTCCACTAGATGGAGTCGGTAACTGCCATCACATGTGCCAAATCAGGGAATAGGAAAGCTTCAGCGTCTTTCCTAACTCACAAGACACTAGGATAGAGGGCTACAGCCAAGTCAGATCAGTCAAAATGAGAATAACTCGTGAAGCGAACGTGCTACGGATGCCGAAGCCAGGTCTGCGGTGGGGTTCGCACGGGTTCCGGACGCGTGTGCCGCGACGGCTTCTTCGCCCGACTCAGGGTTTAGCCTGCGTGGGCCGACGGAGGATCAGTCGGAAACGGGTTAGGCGTTAGGGATCCGTGGGGTTAGGCGTTAGGGATCCGTGGCGTTAGGGCTGTGCCAAATCAGGGAATAGGGAAAAAAAAATCGAGCCTCCCCCCTAGCTTTGACTGAAATCCTGAGAGGTTAGGTTGAGGGAAAATATTGGACGGTAAGGCTTCCAAAAAAAAACAGTGAAACGGTCCATAATAAAAATAAATTAGGTTTGTTTTAGGTTTAGGCACGGAGAGCAAGATTTAAGTTAAAGAAACGGGGAGAAGGCCGTTCAAAGGGGAGAAGATAATTATCATTTTAAAAAAGGAGTAAAATTACCCATCAGTTAAATGTCAGGTGAAAGTCTTTGTGCAGTTCATTTATTCCTCCTCCGGATGGCGCCGGTCGAGCATCGGGTGACATTTGGTGGCACGGGATCATTTCTGGTGAGGGGAAAGGTGAGAAGTGGTTATGCGCACTTCAATTTTTCCGCCACTAGATGGAGTCGGTCGCTGCATTTCAGGCCAAATCAGGGAATAGGAGAAAGCAGGAGCCTCTTCCCTAGCTGGAGCCTCTTCCCTAACCGCTCAGAGCAGGATATAGGAAGAAAACCCAGTTGCTCATTTGAGCACTCGAAATAGCTCCGAAACGGTGAGCCTCAGGCGGGCGAAACTCGGCACAGAGAGTCTGCGGGTGGGGTGCCAGATGCCCGGGAATTCTGACCGGCGTGGCACGTTCCCCCGCCGTCGCTCCCATAGACTCCCATTGATCTGAAAAAGCGCACCGCTCAAAATGAATGGGGAAAGGCAAGGAGCATCGAGGTTGTTGTTTAGGGGTCCCTAATCAGATTGGGGTTAGGTGGAGCGAGGTCAAAGGTCACGAAGCAAACTGTACTTTAAGGGCCTTTTCTAACAAGTTTAGCTGTGACTGAAATCCTGAGAGGTTAGGTTGAGGGAGAATACTGGAAGGTAAGGCTTCCCAAAAAAACTGGAAAACGGTCCATAATAAAAATAAATTAGGTTTGTTTTAGGTTTAGGCACGGAGAGCAAGATTTAAGTTAAAGAAACGGGGAGAAGGCCGTTTAAAGGGGAGAAGATAATTATCGTTTTAAAAAAGGAGTAAAATTACCCATCAATTCAATGTCAGGTGAAAGTCTTTGTGCAGTTCATTTATTCCTCCTCCGGATGGCGCCGGTGGAGGATCGGGTGACATTTGGTTGTGCTGGATCAGTTCTGGTGAGGTGAGAAGTGGTTATGCGCACTTCAATTTTCCGTCCACTAGATGGAGTCGGTAACTGCCATCACATGTGCCAAATCAGGGAATAGGAAAGCTTCAGCGTCTTTCCTAACTCACAAGACACTAGGATAGAGGGCTACAGCCAAGTCAGATCAGTCAAAATGAGAATAACTCGTGAAGCGAACGTGCTACGGATGCCGAAGCCAGGTCTGCGGTGGGGTTCGCACGGGTTCCGGACGCGTGTGCCGCGACGGCTTCTTCGCCCGACTCAGGGTTTAGCCTGCGTGGGCCGACGGAGGATCAGTCGGAAACGGGTTAGGCGTTAGGGATCCGTGGGGTTAGGCGTTAGGGATCCGTGGCGTTAGGGCTGTGCCAAATCAGGGAATAGGGAAAAAAAAATCGAGCCTCCCCCCTAGCTTTGACTGAAATCCTGAGAGGTTAGGTTGAGGGAAAATATTGGACGGTAAGGCTTCCAAAAAAAAACAGTGAAACGGTCCATAATAAAAATAAATTAGGTTTGTTTTAGGTTTAGGCACGGAGAGCAAGATTTAAGTTAAAGAAACGGGGAGAAGGCCGTTCAAAGGGGAGAAGATAATTATCATTTTAAAAAAGGAGTAAAATTACCCATCAGTTAAATGTCAGGTGAAAGTCTTTGTGCAGTTCATTTATTCCTCCTCCGGATGGCGCCGGTCGAGCATCGGGTGACATTTGGTGGCACGGGATCATTTCTGGTGAGGTGAGAAGCGGTTATGCGCACTTCAATTTTTCCGCCACTAGATGGAGTCGGTCGCTGCATTTCAGGCCAGCTGGAGCCTCTTCCCTAACCGCTCAGAGCAGGGGATATAGGAAGAAAACCCAGTTGCTCATTTGAGCACTCGAAACAGCTCCGACGGGGCCGGCGAGAGGTCAAAGGTCACGAAGCCCACTGTGCTTTAATGGCAAACGAAATAAATGTTATTTTTTACATGTGTCACCATACCGACAACTAAGTGCATCCCCCCTCAACTAAAATGTCCAAGTTGGACCAGGTCCTAATCCTCGACCCTCCCTCCGACCTCAGATTGAAAGGTCCGTTCTCTGACGTAGTCACCACTAACCTCAGGGAATAGGAAAGCTGCCGGACAGGGTGAGGAGGTGTGTACGCCGCTGCTACTTCCAACAGAACAGCTTGGCGTTCTGTCGAAGTACGCCATTGATCTAGTTCCATCAATCGAAGTAGATGGAATACAATTTAAAGTGCAAATGACAACATTTAACTTTTGTCCTCCAGCTACCCGGCGTACCTCCGGACCAGAGGGTACGCGTCTGCCACCCAAAGGAGGATGCTAAAAAATGTAGGCATTTTCTTAATGTATGTCCGGGACAACCGGCACAGCGGGCTGTCCCGGGAATTATTAAATAATTTATTAATTAGTCTGAGGAGGGGGCAGAGCTGAGCCCCCTCCTCAGCTGTCTTTTGTAAATAGTTATTTTTTTTTATTGCTATGTGGGTTTTTTTCCCCAATACTTAATTTTTTGTTTTTGTAAATAGTTAATTTTGTTATTTTTGTAAATAGTTTTTTTTATATATATATTTTAGAGTGTGTTTTTATGCTTTGTTTTTATTTTTCCCTTTTTTTTGTAGGTTTCCTTTCTTGTAAATAGTTTGTTTTTTAGTGTTTTTTGTAAATAACTATCTTTTTGTTAAATAATCTTGATGCTTTATTTTTGTTTTTGTAAATAGTTCCCTTTTGTTATTTTTGTAAATAGTTATTTATATATGTTAGAGTGTGTTTTTATATTTCCCTTGTTTTTGTAAGTTTTTTTTTCCCCCTTGTAAATAGTTAGTGTGTTGGTCTTGTGTTTGGATAAATGTGTTCCCCCCCTAAAGAATCTTTTATTATTATTTATTGCAATTCCACTCTTTGTGTTCCTTGGCTGACACCGGCAGAAATAATCAAGATTTAAGATCAGATATTCCGTTATTAACCCATCTACAGATCCTGCACAGCCTCAGGAAGTGCCTTCACCGTTGGAGAGCATCAACAACAACAGCATCAGCAACAGCAGCGTCTGCAATAACGACAGCAACCCCACCAACAACGAAGTATCCCCGATAATAAGGTCTGCACTTAAATGTAGAGTATTACTCCTACAACCCTGGAGACATGAGGATCTGAGAAGCAGCAGTGACTCAGATGAGGAGCTGCCTGTGTTTGATTTCAATTTATTATTTTTGTAAATAGTTCAATTTTTATATATTTTAAATAAACGGCTATATGGCTTTCTGCTTTATTTTGATTTTTCACTTGTTTTTGTATTTTTTTCTTGTTATTTTTGTTCAAACTTGCTGTTTTTGATTACAATTTATTATTTTTGTAAATAGTTCAATTTTATATATATTTTATATAAACGGCTATATGGCTTTCTGCTTTATTTTGATTTTTCACTTGTTTTTGTATTTTTTTCTTGTTATTTTTGTTCAAACTTGCTGTTTTTGATTACAATTTATTATTTTTGTAAATAGTTCAATTTTATATATATTTTATATAAACGGCTATATGGCTTTCTGCTTTATTTTGATTTTTCACTTGTTTTTGTATTTTTTTCTTTCTTGTTATTTTTGTTCAAACTTGCTGTTTTTCATTAAATAATCTTTCATCAGTGCAATTCCTGTCTTATCGTTGATTAAGCCAGCAGAGAAAGTCAAGATTTGCTTCCAGATTTAAAAAGTGGTGGTTCCAGCAGTCTGTTCAAGATTTCAACCACTTTTAAGAGGGTTATTTTTGCGCACAGGGCTTATGACCAGAGGAACGGGCCGTAACGAGGCGTCCAGGGGTCCCACCGGATGGCCGAGCCTCTGCCCGGGTTCGGTGCCCCCCCCGTCCCGTACCGTCCCGAGGGCAGGTCCCAGCCTTACAGATGAAGAAGAAGTACCCGTGGGCGGTGGTGCTTTTCGCGGCGGTGCACAACCGGTCCGGACATAGGGAATCATGGGGTGGTGCTCCCAAACGGCTGCCTTGCCGGGGGGGGGGTGCCCTTTGCGTCTGGCAGGCACTCGCTGCATCCTGTACTTTAGCAGTTCGGGAAAAGGGTGGACTCGGTTAGTCTTGCGGTCACGTCCCCTGAAGCTGAGCCTGAGCTACGGGTCAGTTCCTGGACGAGGAATTATCCGCGCGTGGCTTTTTCTGGTACAGAACAGAAACGGCAGTGGGAACGGCGCCCTTCGCTTCGCCGCAGTGACTCGGTGGATCCTGCACTTTAGCGGTCGGGGGAAAAGAGAGGTGAAGAAGGAGAAAGCGGAGCGAGCTACGGAGACGCACGTTTAGCTTCAGCTTCCCGGGGGGGGGGGGTTGGGTGGTTGGGGGTGTGTGCGTGCGGTTTCGCCCGTGCGTGGGGGCTCGGTTAGTCTTGTGGTCGCATCGCCCGAAGCAGAGCGTGAGTCTGAAGCAGAGCGTGAGCTTTCCCTCTCGACCCCAACAGGAGGGAAGACGTGCCAACGGCACCCTTCGCTTGACGCAGCCGCTCGGTGCGCGGATCCTGCAGTTTGGCGGTTCGGGAAAAGGGAGAGGGAGAAGGAGAAAACAAGGCGGCACAAGCGGCGGATACGGACGGTCTCAGGTTTCCCCTTTGTTCCGCTCGTCTTCAAACGTGAAAAGCGGCTCCGGCGGCGTTGGCTCAATCAGTCTTGCGGCGGCCACGCTCGAGGCCGGAGTCCCCGAACAATTACGGGCTACTCGCATCCGGCACCAGCTGAAGCGGGAGCTGGAGCTCCTCAGCGCAGTACACGACCACGAACTGGATCCTGTAGCTTGGCGGAGTGCTTTGAGCGGTTGGCCGATTCCACCCTGGCATTCGAACCCCAACCACGCGGCTGCAATCCACCCACCGGGATCCCCGAACAGTCGTGGGGCGAATTGCGCTCCGCTCGGAGCAACAGGTTGAGGCTGAAGAAGAAGTACCCGCGGTGCCGTTTGGCAGTACGTGCCAAGAGCAGCAGCAGTACCAACGCCGCTTCCTTGCGGTACGAGGCCAGACGTTGGACTCTGATGTCCGTCGGGGGACAAACACGTGGCCGCCATCCACTGTAAGCGGGCCACCTTGAACCACGAGAGCACTCGAGCCACGCGGGTAACCTTTTTCCCGACGTAGCCGTCGGCACCTCGTAGCAAGTAATTCAGAGATCGACAATTTAGCCTCGTCAGTAGCTTCTCTTCCTCCTCCTCTTCCTCGTCCTTTTCCTTCTCCTGCTTCTTCTTCCTCATTTCCGGGAACCGAGAAACTAAATCGCCAGACTGCAGGAGACACGTGGAATAAATGGCTGCCTGGCGAATGAGGTCACGCTCTTTGCTGTTCCACCAAGCTAAAGGAGCCACGCGCGATTCCCAACCAAATCGCCAGACTGCAGGAGACACGTGCAATAAATCGCTACCTGGCGAATGAAGTGACGCTTTTCGCTGTTCCACCAAGCTAAAGGAGCCACGTGATTGACAACCCAAGCTGGAATTGAGTGAAACCGAACCCTCCTCCGGACACTCGGAAGCACGAGGTGGTGCTTCCATATGGCTTCCTCCACCTCCTACCTACATTGTTTTTTTTTTCCGCCACTAGATGGAGTCGGTCGCCGCATTTCAGGCCAAACCAGGGAATAGGAGAAAGCTGGAGCCTCTTCCCTAACCGCTCAGAGCAGGATATAGGAAGAAAACCCAGTTGCTCATTTGAGCACTCGAAATAGCTCCGACGGGGCCGGCGAGAGGTCAAAGGTCACGAAGCCCACTGTGCTTTAACGGCAAACGAAATAAATGTTATTTTTTACATGTGTCACCATACCGACAACTAAGTGCATCCCCCCTCAACTAAAATGTCCAAGTTGGACCAGGTCCTAATCCTCGACCCTCCCTCCGACCTCAGATTCAAAGGTCCGTTCTCAGACGTAGTCACCACTAACCTCAGGGAATAGGAAAGCTGCCGGACAGGGTGAGGAGGTGAGTACGCTGCTGCTACTTCCAACAGAACAGCTTGGCGTTCTGTCGAAGTACGCCATTGATCTACTTCCATCAATCGAAGTAGATGGAATACAATTTAAAGTGCCGTGCCCTTAAATGTACCCGGGTACATTTAAGGGCACGGCACGGGTACAGTGCGTTATTAACCCATCTACAGATCCTGCACAGCCTCAGGAAGTGCCTTCACCGTTGGAGAGCATCAGCAACAACAGCATCAGCAACAGCAGCGTCTGCAATAACGACAGCAACACCACCAACAACGAAGTATCCCCGATAATAAGGTCTGCACTTAAATGTAGAGTATTACTCCTACAACCCTGGAGACATGAGGATCTGAGAAGCAGCAGTGACTCAGATGAGGAGCTGCCTGTGTTTGATTTCAATTTATTATTTTGTAAATAGTTCATTTTGTTATTTTTCTAAATAGTTTATATATATATATATATATATATATATATATATGAGTGTGTTTTTATGCTTTGTTTTTATTTTTCCCTTTTTTGTAATTCTTTTTTCTTTTCTTGTAAATAGTTAGTGTGTTTTTTAGTCTTGTTTGTAAATAACTATGTTTTTGTTAAAGAATCTTTATGATTTATTTTTGTTTTTGTAAATAGTTAATTTTGTTATTTTTGTAAATAGTTTTTTTTTATATATTTTAGAGTGTGTTTTTATGCTTTGTTGTTATTTTTCCCTTTTTTTGTAAGCGCGCAGGTCTGGTGATTTCTTTTCGCTCCTTTGGAAGCACGGATGCAAGCAGAACCGTCCTACTGCCAGCTAAAACATAAAAAACATCCATGGCTCAGGTAGTCGAGTGGTTTAAGGTTCCCCACTTGCAATGTATGGCTACCACATGATTGTAGGGGTTCAAACCCCAAGGCGGCATGGGCGATGCAAACCGCTAAATTACAGGATCCATGTGTAGGACAAAAGCACAACCGCAACCTCTGCTTCAGCAGGTGGTTGGAGCAGTTCACCGGCAACTGGTTGGTCATTGCGTTGCTGTATATCAGAAGACTAATCGCGCCACTGCTGGAGCCAATTCTTTTTTTCACACGTATAAAAGAGCTAGCAAGGCTAGCTAGCCCACTGCAGCCATCCCGCAGCAGGATCTCCACCATCCACCATCCCACTGTTTTACTGCCAGCTATAATGCAAAAAACGTCCATGGCTCCAATGGTCGAGTGGTTTAAGTTTCCCCACTTGCAATGGATGGCTACCACGTGATGCTCGGGGTTCAAATCCCAGGGTGGCGTGTGCGAATGAAAACCACTAAACTACAGGATCTTCTTGTGGTTTCAGATGCTGTGTTCAAAAAGTCAGAGCAAATTGTACAACGCAGAAACTAACTACAAGACTACCTGAGCCACATTTTACATTTTTAAAATAAAGAAAAAAAGATCTTCCTTTTAACCTGACATTCCTCCCTATGCAAATCTTCTGCAGCTGGCAATTAGGCGTTGATCATAATCAGCAGCTGCATCAAATTATTATAAAATTTATTATTGTAATAATGATAAATATATTATATATTAATATGTCATTATATATTTGTATCTATTATAAATAAGATAATCATTGTAATAAATTATTACATTGTATGTGCAGCTACTTTTAAAACAGCTGAATTAACTTTTTTTACATTTCATAACATGTCAAAGTGGAATTACACTTCCGTTGAACTCATTTCTTGGCGTGCTTTGAACCTGTTTGAACCGTCTTTCATTTTGGGAGAGCACGAGTTGAATAAATTAAGCTTGATAAACTTTCTATTTTCATAAGTTTATTCATCCTAAGATAGAAAGGTCTCGTTGGAGTCATGAGTGAAGTTTGGATTTAGAGTCTCTAATTTTTTTTTCCATATTTAAGGTTGATTCTTGTTGTTTTGTTCTAACAGTTCCCTAGTGTTTAAGATTTAATTTAATTCTCTCTATGGAGAGATCAGTATCATGAAGACATTTTAAACGCCCCGTTTCATCCAGACATGTTGAGAGACGTTCTGCTCATTTTGAGCAGAATTAACAGATCTATGTGCACATAGAGGGTTGGTTTTGGAAGTGTCCAGGTGTTCGACGGTGGAGAGGGTTTCTCTGAGTTCGGGGGTGATGCCGTTTGGGCTCATTCCGGACATGTGGAGTCAGGCGAATGGGGAAAGCGTTTCCAAAGGCGGGATGGAGGTGTGGGGGGGTCGGAAGCGATCTGGGGGGGGGTCACCTTTGCCCTGAGGAATGACTTTAGCCGGTCGGGCGACGGTTCCCCTCGGGCAGGGACCCCGCGGGAAGCGTTACCCTGAAGAGAGCTGTGTCGAGAACTTATGGGGAACCCCGAAGGATCGCAGGGTCGGGATCGGGGTCCCCGGAGGTCCCAGCGACGCGGGGTTCGGAGCGGAGGTCGGGCGGGATCCCGGTTACAAAAGCCCGGGGTCCGGCGGCGCCTGGAGCGGCCCGGTACTGTAGAACCGGGTCGCCATAAGTCGGCATGGGGTGGTGCTGCCCTATGTCTGCTAGTGTGTTGGGCCCTGAAAAAATCTGTCGGAGCTCAGGTCCGGGGCGGGTGGCGTTTGGGCCGGTGGGGGAGGTTCCCGGGAATAAAAGGGGAGCGCTTTTGCCATCCGGAAGCCTTTGGTCGAGGAGCTATAGGGCCGCCACGAGGGAGCCGAAGGGTGTGCTGCCGGATGTCTGCGAGTGTCACACGGAAGCACGTATGACACGTGCTTCCGTAGCTTTTAGTATGATAATTATATGTTTATTCCATTAAAATTGAAACTACTAAACATCTATATTTTAAAGAATGAAGTCTGAATATATGATCAACAGAGAATTTCTGCTGTTAGCATTTAGCACCAAGAAAACGTTTGAGGCTGGTTGTGTGTTATGGAGGGCCTCTTGACATACGGAATCATGGGGTGGTGCTCCCGGATGGCTGCCTCACCAGAGGCACGAGCCATAAGGAGACGTCCAGGGCTCCCGCAGAGCGTCTGTGCCTCTGCCCGGGTTCGGTGCTCCGATCCCGGGTAGAGGGTTCCAGTCATTTGCTGGAACGGTTCAGCCATTCGGCGGAAGGGGGGGGGAGTTGTGCTTGGTGGTGGCTAACTACTTTGTGCTTGTGCTTTGTGTGGATCCGGCGATGCGGTTCGCCATAAGTCGGCATGGGGTGGTGCTGCCCTATGTCTGCGAGTGTGTGACGGGGGCAGGGTACAACAGGGCTTCCAGTCCAGCTGTCAGTTTCACAGGAATTGTGTACGAGTTCTTCTAGCTGAACTTTTTGTTTTGTTTTTAACTCTGCCTTGACTTTTTTCCGTCGGCCCTTTGACCGGGCGCTCGGAGGGGTTCGGGGGTCGATCCGTCACCCTGTGGGGTGGGTGGTTGCAGCCATAAGTCATCATGGGGTGGTGCTGCCCTATGTCTGCAAGTGTTACGGTGGCCAAAAAAATGTTTTGGAGCTCAGGTGTGGGGCGGTTGGCGTTTGGGCCGGTCGGGGAGGGTCCCGGGAATAAAAGGGGAGCGCTTTTGCCATCCGGAAGCCTTTGGTTAAGGAGCTATAGGGCCGCCACGAGGGAGCCGAAGGGTGTGCTGCCGGATGTCGCGGGTCTGCAGGCCGAAAGGTCAAGCTCCAGAGGTCACGGGCGGGTAGGAGGGGCAAATTCGAGGGGGTTAGGTAGGGGAGTGTCCCGGGAATAAAAGGGGAGCGCTTTAGCTGTAGTGGCTGTGGGTGATTTGCTACTGGGGGAAAGATTCTACTGTTCTTTTTCTTGATGATGAACTGTTTTTTTATCTTAGCATATGTTTTTAGAACAAAAACATATGCTAAGATATGTCAGCTCCTTCGGTCGAGGAGCTGTAGGCCCGCCACGAGGGAGCCGAAGGGGGTGCTGCCGGATGTCATACATCCGGCATCACGAGCTGGTGCTGCCAAACGGCCTCCTCCACCTCCTACCTACATTGTTTTTTTTTGGGGGGGGGGAGGGAGGGAGGGAGGGAGGGGTGTAGGTAGAGTCCGGACGTTAGTATTTGTGAATGTTTTCCACCGTTTAGAAAAGAAAAGTATTCATGGACTGATATTAGCAGTGAGGACATACAGAGGGTGGAGGGGCCCCTCCCAGGGCTCCCGCCGAACGGCTGAGCCTCTGCCCGGGTTCGGTGCTCCGATCCCGGGTAAGGGGTTCAGCCATTTGCTGGAATGGTTCAGCCATTCGGCGGAAGGGGACTTGTGCTTCGTGTGGTGACTTTTGTGCTTGTGCTCGGGGAAGCTATCTATAGACCCGCCACGAGGGAGCCGAAGGTCAAAGGTGACGAAGCAAACTGTACTTTAATGGCCTTTTCTGTGGCACGGGATCATTTCTGGTGAGGTGAGAAGTGGTTATGCGCACTTCAATTTTTCCGCCACTAGATGGAGTCGGTCGCTGCATTTCAGGCCAAATCAGGGAATATGAGAAAGCAGGAGCCTCTTCCCTAACCGCTCAGAGCAGGATATAGGAAGAAAACCCAGTTGCTCATTTGAGCACTCGAAATAGCTCCGAAACGGTGAGCCTCAGGCGGGCGAAACTCGGCACAGAGAGTCTGCGGGTGGGGTGCCAGATGCCCGGGAATTCTGACCGGCGTGGCACGTTCCCCCGCCGTCGCTCCCATAGACTCCCATTGATCTGAAAAAGCGCACCGCTCAAAATGAATGGGGAAAGGCAAGGAGCATCGAGGTTGTTGTTTAGGGGTCCCTAATCAGATTGGGGTTAGGTGGAGCGAGGTCAAAGGTCACGAAGCAAACTGTACTTTAAGGGCCTTTTCTAACAAGTTTAGCTGTGACTGAAATCCTGAGAGGTTAGGTTGAGGGAGAATACTGGAAGGTAAGGCTTCCCAAAAAAACTGGAAAACGGTCCATAATAAAAATAAATTAGGTTTGTTTTAGGTTTAGGCACGGAGAGCAAGATTTAAGTTAAAGAAACGGGGAGAAGGCCGTTTAAAGGGGAGAAGATAATTATCGTTTTAAAAAAGGAGTAAAATTACCCATCAATTCAATGTCAGGTGAAAGTCTTTGTGCAGTTCATTTATTCCTCCTCCGGATGGCGCCGGTGGAGGATCGGGTGACATTTGGTTGTGCTGGATCAGTTCTGGTGAGGTGAGAAGTGGTTATGCGCACTTCAATTTTCCGTCCACTAGATGGAGTCGGTAACTGCCATCACATGTGCCAAATCGGGGAATAGGAAAGCTTCAGCGTCTTTCCTAACTCACAAGACACTAGGATAGAGGGCTACAGCCAAGTCAGATCAGTCAAAATGAGAATAACTCGTGAAGCGAACGTGCTACGGATGCCGAAGCCAGGTCTGCGGTGGGGTTCGCACGGGTTCCGGACGCGTGTGCCGCGACGGCTTCTTCGCCCGACTCAGGGTTTAGCCTGCGTGGGCCGACGGAGGATCAGTCGGAAACGGGTTAGGCGTTAGGGATCCGTGGGGTTAGGCGTTAGGGATCCGTGGCGTTAGGGCTGTGCCAAATCAGGGAATAGGGAAAAAAAAATCGAGCCTCCCCCCTAGCTTTGACTGAAATCCTGAGAGGTTAGGTTGAGGGAAAATATTGGACGGTAAGGCTTCCAAAAAAAAACAGTGAAACGGTCCATAATAAAAATAAATTAGGTTTGTTTTAGGTTTAGGCACGGAGAGCAAGATTTAAGTTAAAGAAACGGGGAGAAGGCCGTTCAAAGGGGAGAAGATAATTATCATTTTAAAAAAGGAGTAAAATTACCCATCAGTTAAATGTCAGGTGAAAGTCTTTGTGCAGTTCATTTATTCCTCCTCCGGATGGCGCCGGTCGAGCATCGGGTGACATTTGGTGGCACGGGATCATTTCTGGTGAGGGGAAAGGTGAGAAGTGGTTATGCGCACTTCAATTTTTCCGCCACTAGATGGAGTCGGTCGCTGCATTTCAGGCCAAATCAGGGAATAGGAGAAAGCAGGAGCCTCTTCCCTAGCTGGAGCCTCTTCCCTAACCGCTCAGAGCAGGATATAGGAAGAAAACCCAGTTGCTCATTTGAGCACTCGAAATAGCTCCGAAACGGTGAGCCTCAGGCGGGCGAAACTCGGCACAGAGAGTCTGCGGGTGGGGTGCCAGATGCCCGGGAATTCTGACCGGCGTGGCACGTTCCCCCGCCGTCGCTCCCATAGACTCCCATTGATCTGAAAAAGCGCACCGCTCAAAATGAATGGGGAAAGGCAAGGAGCATCGAGGTTGTTGTTTAGGGGTCCCTAATCAGATTGGGGTTAGGTGGAGCGAGGTCAAAGGTCACGAAGCAAACTGTACTTTAAGGGCCTTTTCTAACAAGTTTAGCTGTGACTGAAATCCTGAGAGGTTAGGTTGAGGGAGAATACTGGAAGGTAAGGCTTCCCAAAAAAACTGGAAAACGGTCCATAATAAAAATAAATTAGGTTTGTTTTAGGTTTAGGCACGGAGAGCAAGATTTAAGTTAAAGAAACGGGGAGAAGGCCGTTTAAAGGGGAGAAGATAATTAGGGTAAGGGTTAGAGGAATGGATCCCCGATGGCCTAACCTGTCATTGAATATGCTGCGCCATGGCGGTTTCTGCTGCCTAGAGTCTATGACGATCCCCCTGGCCACGGTGCAGCACATGAATGGGGATTTGGGGATCAGTTTTAGCCATTCGGGCGGACCCGCAGTGTCCTCGCAGACACACTCGGGGGAGCTCTTGTATTGGTTTTGGAAGGGTCCTTGTGTTCCACTGTGGAGAGGGTTTCTCTGAGTTCGGGGGTGATGCCGTTTGGGCTCATTCCTGACACGTGGAGTCAGGCGAATGGGGAAAGCGTTTCCAAATGCGGGATGGAGGTCTGGGGGGGTCGGAAGCGATGCGGGGGGGTCACCTTTGCCCTGAGGAAGCACTTTAGCCACATGGGGACATTTGGTTATTTGAAGAAATACGTGTTTGGGGTCGATCCGTGACCCCGTGGGTGTGTGGTTTCAGCCATAAGTCGACATGGTGTGGTGCTGCCCTATGTCTGCGAGGGACGGGGGCAGGGTACAACAGCGCTTTCAGTCCGGCTCTCATTTTCACAGGAATTGTGTACGAGTTCCTCTAGCTGAAGTTTTGTTTTTAACTCTGCCTTGACTTGTTTCCGTCGGCCCTTTGACCGGGCGACGGGATGGAGGTGTGGGTGACATTTGGTTATTTGAAGAAGCACGGGTTGGGGGGTCGATCCGTGACCTCGTGGGTTGACGGTTGCAGCCATAAGTCGACATGGGTCGGTGCTGCCCTATGTCTGGGAGTGTGTCGGGCCCTGAAAAAATCTTTTGGAGCTCGGGTCCGGGGCGGGTGGCCTTTGGGCCGGTGGGGGAGGGTCCCGGGAATAAAAGGGGAGCGCTTTTGCCATCCGGAAGACTTTGGTTAAGGAGCTATAGGGCCGCCACGAGGGAGCCGAAGGTGGTGCTGCCGGATGTCGCGGGCCTGCAGGCCCGAAAGGTCAAGCTCCAGAGGTCACGGGCGGCTAGGAGGGGCCCAGGCGGGCGTCCCGCCGCCCGGCCGCCCTCCGGGCGGTCGGGCGACGGTTCCCCTTTGGTGGGGACCCAGCGGGAGGCGTTACTCTGAAGACAGACCGCGGCGAGAACTACAGGGAACCCCAAGGGATGGTAGGGTCGGGTTCAGGGTCCCCGGAGGTCCCAGAGACGCGGGGTTCGGAGCGTAGGTCGGGCGGGTTCCCGGTTACAAAAGCCCGGGGTCCGTCGGCGCCTGGAGCGGCCCGGTTCTGTAGAACCGGTTTGCCATAAGTCGACATGGGTCGGTGCTGCCCTATGTCTGCAAGTGTTTTGGGCCCTGAAAAAATCTCTTGGAGCTCAGGTCCGGGGCGGGTGGCGTATGGGCCGGTGGGGGAGTGTCCCGGGAATAAAAGGGGAGCGCTTTTGCCATCCGGAAGCCTTTGGTTGAGGAGCTATAGGGCCGCCACAAGGGAGCCGAAGGTGGTGCTGCCGGATGTCGTGGGCCTGCAGGCCCGAAAGGTCAAGCTCCAGAGGTCACGGGCGGCTAGGAGGGGCCCAGGCGGGCGTCCCGCCGCCCGGCCGCCCTCCGGGCGGTCGGGCGACGGTTCCCCCGAGGTAGGGACCCAGCGGGAGGCGTTACTCTGAAGACAGACCGCGGCGAGAACTACAGGGAACCCCAAGGGACGGTAGGGTCGGGTTCGGGGTCCCCGGAGGTCCCAGAGACGCGGGGTTCGGAGCGTAGGTCGGGCGGGTTCCCGGTTACGAAAGCCCGGGGTCCGTCGGCGCCTGGAGCGGCCCGGTTCTGTAGAACCGGTTCGCCATAAGTCGACATGGGTCGGTGCTGCCCTATGTCTGGGAGTGTGTCGGGCCCTGAAAAAATCTCTTGGAGCTCAGGTCCGGGGCGGGTTGCGTTCGGGCCGGTGGGGGAGGGTCCCGGGAATAAAAGGGGATCGCTGTTGCCATCAGGAACCCTTCGGTCGAGGAGCTGTAGGCCTGCCACGAGGGACCCTACGGTGGTGCTGCCGGATGTCTGCGAGTCATACGGAAGCACGAGGTCATGCTGCCAAATGGCCTCGACCTGTCGAGCCGCGGTGCGGTCTGCCTTGGGTGTGAGGGCCTTTTGACCTACGGAATCATAGGGTGATGATCCCAAATGGCTGCCTTACCAGAGGCACGAGCCATAAGGAGACGTCCAGGGGTTCCACCGAATGTCTGAGCCTCTGCCCGGGTCCGGGTTCACCGAGCTGGGGGCGGGTTCCAGCCATTTGCTGGAAGGGTTCAGCCATTCGGTGGAACGGGACTTGTGCCCTCTCTACAAAGTGCCCAGCCATAAGGAGACGTCCAGGTGTTCCACCGAATGTCTGAGCCCCTGCCCGGGTTCCGGTGCCCCGATCCCGGGTAAAGAAGCTCCATAACTCCCCCCCCCGGCGTTCCAGGACGGGGGCCGGCCCGGCGGAGGTGCGGGGACCGTCCCCCGGTTCCGGAGAACCGTGCAGGGGTATTTTTGACAACTTGTAGCGGGGCTGAGAGTGTCCGAATCCCGGGGAGGGTCCAGCCATTTGCTGGAAGGGTTCAGCCATTTGGTGGAACGGGTCTTGTGCCATTTTAAAGTCCCTGGCCATAAGGAGATGCCCATTGTTCCCACCGAATGTCTGAGCCCTGCCATAAGTCGACATGGGTTGGTGCTGCCCTATGTCTGGGAGTGTTTTGGGCCCCTCCAAACTCTTTTGGAGCTCAGGTCGGGGGCGGGTGGCCTTTGGGCCGGTGGGGGAGGGTCCCGGGAATAAAAGGGGAGCGCTTTTGCCATCCGGAAGCCTTCGGTCGAGGAGCTGTAGGCCTGCCACGAGGGACCCTACGGTGGTGCTGCCGGATGTCTGCGAGTCATACGGAAGCACGAGGTCATGCTGCCAAATGGCCTCGACCTGTCGAGCCGCGGTGCGGTCTGCCTTGGGTGTGAGGGCCTTTTGACCTACGGAATCATAGGGTGATGATCCCAAATGGCTGCCTTACCAGAGGCACGAGCCATAAGGAGACGTCCAGGGGTTCCACCGAATGTCTGAGCCCCTGCCCGGGTTCCGGTGCCCCGATCCCGGGTAAAGAAGCTCCATAATTCCCCCCCCCGGTCCTCCAGGACGGGGGCCGGCCCGGCGGAGGTCCTGGGACCGTCCCCCGGTTCCGGAGAACCGTGCAGGGGTATTTTTGACAACTTGTAGCGGGGCTGAGAGTGTCCGAATCCCGGGGAGGGTCCAGCCATTTGCTGGAAGGGTTCAGCCATTCGGTGGAACGGGACTTGTGCCATTTTAAAGTCCCTGGCCATAAGGAGATGCCCAGGGTTCCCACCGAATGTCTGAGCCCTGCCATAAGTCGACATGGGTTGGTGCTGCCCTATGTCTGGGAGTGTGTCGGGCCCCTCAAAACTGTTTTGGAGCTCAGGTCGGGGGCGGGTGGCGTTCGGGCCGGTGGGGGAGGGTCCCGGGAATAAAAGGGGAGCGCTTTTGCCATCCGGAAGCCTTCGGTCGAGGAGCTATAGGCCCGCCACGAGGGATCAGAAGGGGGTGCTGCTGGATGTCTGCGAGTCATACGGAAGCACGAGGTCATGCTGCCAAATGGCCTCGACCTGTCGAGCCGCGGTGCGGTCTGTCTTGGGTGTGAGGGCCTTTTGACATTCGGAATCATAGGGTGATGATCCCAAATGGCTGCCTTACCAGAGGCACGAGCCATAAGGAGACGTCCAGGGGTTCCACCGAATGTCTGAGCCCCTGCCCGGGTTCCGGTGCCCCGATCCCGGGTAAAGAAGCTCCATAACTCCCCCCCCCGGTCCTCCAGGACAGGGGACGGCCCGGCGGAGGTCCTGGGACCGGCCCCCGGTTCCGGAGAACCGTGCAGGGGTATTTTTGACAACTTGTAGCGGGGCTGAGAGTGTCCGAATCCCGGGGAGGGTCCAGCCATTTGCTGGAAGGGTTCAGCCATTTGGTGGAACGGGTCTTGTGCCATATTAAATCTCCCAGCCATAAGGAGACGTCCAGGGGTTCCACCGAATGTCTGAGCCCCTGCCCGGGTTCCGGTGCCCCGATCCCGGGTAAAGAAGCTCCATAATTCCCCCCCCGGTCCTCCAGGACAGGGGCCGGCCCGGCGGAGGTCCTGGGACCGGCCCCCGGTTCCGGAGAACCGTGCAGGGGTATTTTTGACAACTTGTAGCGGGGCTGAGAGTGTCCGAATCCCGGGGAGGGTCCAGCCATTTGCTGGAAGGGTCCAGCCATTCGGTGGAACGGGACTTGTGCCATTTTAAAGTGCCCGGCCATAAGGAGACGCCCATGGTTCCCACCGAATGTCTGAGCCCCTGCCGGGGTCCGGGGAGGGCTTCCGGCCATTTGCTGGAACGGTCCAGCCGTTTGGTGGAACGGGGACTTGACCTAGGGTTATCAGGGGTGGGGTTAGGGTTGAGCTCCCTGGAGGTCCCAGAGCCACGGGGTTTTTTGGCCAGGGTAAGGCGGGGTCCCGGTAACGGAACCCCGGGTACGGAACCTCCTTGAGCGGTCCCGGTTCCGTAGAACCGGATCTGGACATACGGAATCATAGGGTGATGATCCCAAATGGCTACCTTACCAGAGGCACGAGCCATCCATGAGGAGACGTCCCGGGGTTCCACCGAATGTCTGAGCCCCTTTTTCGGGGCTAGGGTTTATCGGGCGCCCGCCCGAACCTCCACGGGTGCTCTGGGCTCGGTTAGTCTTGCGGTCGCATCACCCGAAGCAGAGCATGATTTTTCTCTCGACCCCAACAGGAGGGAAGAGGTGCCAAAGGCGCCCTTCGCTTCTCGCAGGCACTCGTTGCATCCTGTAATTTAGCGGTTCGGGAAAAGGGTGGACTCGGTGGATCCTGTACTTTAGCGGCTCAAGACAAGGGAGGGGGAGAAGGAGAAGCAGAGCGAGCTACGGAGACGGACGTTCTCACATACTCCCTCCCTTTCGCAGCCCCAATCCATTGTAAGCGTGGCACCTTCAACCACAAGACTCCTCGATCCATGCGGGTGACCTTTTGCTCATAGCGCTTATGACGTCGTAGCAAGTAATTTAGACACATAGTAGCACCACGTGGTGCTGCCTTATTTCGGCCATTGAGCAGCACCACGTGGTGCCTCTTTCTGTCAGGAACGGAAAAAGAAGAGGACAGGAGCAGTTACGCTCTTCGCTGTACCACAATCATTGAAATGGAGCTCAAAATCAACCCCTAAACTATCGGAGCCACGTGATTGGCAACATTTTGAGCTAAATCCCCCCCCCCCCCGAAAAAACAAAAACAAAAGCCTCGGTAGCCAAGACCGTTATCGAACCCGGGTCTCCCAGCTGGGGGCCGGTGTTCCTGTACACCTGGCTATCAAGGCAGGTTTGTCTACCACGTTCATAGGACTTGTAACCTCATCTAAAGATTAAAAAAAAACTAAAACACAATAAAAAAACAAGAGGCTTTCTGCAGCCAGCGGGAAGCGAACCCTGGTCTCTGGGGCGGAGACCGGGCGGCTAAACCGCTAAACTACAGGAGCCATGTGGGTTTCCTTGGCTCATAGCGCTTATGACCTCATAGCAAGTGATGTAGACATAGGGGATCATCAGCGTCCGGACGTGCGGAAGCAGGAGGTGGTGCTGCCACATGGCCTTGACCTACGGAATCACGGGGTGGTGCTCCCAAATGGCTGCTGCCTTACCAGATGCACGAGACATAAGGAGGCCCCATTGAAAAGGATGTCCGGATGTCGAGGCTTCCCTATGTCCGAAGCGCCTCCTTATGTCTGCGGTCGGCCAAAAAGATAGAAAAGGCCTGAGCAGCTTGTGGGAATCGTACCCCGGTCGCTGGGGGGGCGCCGCAGCAGATCCACCACAAGACTACTCGAGCCATACGGGTTTCCTTGGCTCATAGCGCTTATGACCTCATAGCAAGTGATGTAGACGTCTGGGATCATCGTCCGGGTCTGGACATGCGGAAGCAGGAGGTGCTGCTGCCAAATTCCTGCCTTACCAGAGGCACGAGACATAAGGAGACGCCCAGGGGCTCCGCCGAATGTCTGGGCCTCTGCCCCGTCCCCGGTAGGGGTTCAGCCATCCGCTGGAAGGGTCCAGCCATTTGGTGGAACGGGACTTGTGCCATTTGAAAGTCCCTGGCCATAAGGAGACGCCCAGGGGTCCCACCGAATGTCTGAGCCCCCGCCCGGGATCCAGTGCCCCGATCCCGGGTAAAGTAGCTCCATATCTCCCCCCTGGTCCTCCAGGACCAGTTCCGGCCCAGCGGAGGTCCTGGGACCGTACCCCGGTTCCGGAGAACCGTGCAGGGGTATTTTTGACAAGTTGTAGCGGGGCTGAGAGTGTCCGAATCCCGGGGAGGGTCCAGCCATTTGCTGGAAGGGTCCAGCCATTCGGCGGAACGGGTCTTGTGCCATTTTAAAGTCCCCATACGAAAAGTCTTTTTGTAGACTAATAGAAATAGGGTGGATGGTTGCCATTGGGGATCATGAGTGAGCGATCCTTTATGTCACCCAAAAAGACAAAAGAGGGTTCCCGGTGCAAGCGGGCCGCGAACCCGGGCGTCCCGGGTGGGAGCGCGGCTATTGGACCACTTTGCGAACCGAGATAAAGACAGGCTGGGCAAAGGAGGGGTTATGAGTGCGGGGGGAGCCGACAGACACTCGAAGGCATGAGGTGCTGCTGCCAGATGGCGTCGGGGGTGACACCGGGGAGCGTGCCCGCGCTTTTTGGCAGCATTCGCCACCGGGAGGCATCCCTGCCGTTCGGGGACGTTAGCCACCGTGCAGCAGGGAGCCATGCGCCCAACCGTCCTGCGCCACCTGGTGTCTGTTGCCCGCAAGTGCCGTTTGAGCCGCCATAAGGCAGCACTCGGAAAAAGTTCAAAGTGTTTTCGAGCTACTTTGCGATTTTCGGGCGGCCGCCGCGCGGCCGCCTTGCTCGCTAAAAATCGGGTCTAGTTGGAACGGAGTTCTCCAGGTCGTGCTCTTTCGGGCGCCCCGGGTCCCGCGGTCCCACGAGGTCCGGTTCGGCCGCTACGATTTTTCAAAGTGGGCCCGAAATGCTCCCGGATGGCTGGTTTTGGGGCCGTTCCTCTAAGTAGGGTTAGGGTTAGGGTTAGGGTTAGGTTAGAGATGGATCCCCGATGGCCTAACCTGTCATTGAATATGCTGCGCCATGGCGGTTTCTGCTGCCTAGAGTCTATGACGATCCCCCTGGCCACGGTGCAGCACATGAATGGGGATTTGGGGATCAGTTTTAGCCATTCGGGCGGACCCGCAGTGTCCTCGCAGACACACTCGGGGGAGCTCTTGTATTGGTTTTGGAAGGGTCCTTGTGTTCCACTGTGGAGAGGGTTTCTCTGAGTTCGGGGGTGATGCCGTTTGGGCTCATTCCTGACACGTGGAGTCAGGCGAATGGGGAAAGCGTTTCCAAATGCGGGATGGAGGTCTGGGGGGGTCGGAAGCGATGCGGGGGGGTCACCTTTGCCCTGAGGAAGCACTTTAGCCACATGGGGACATTTGGTTATTTGAAGAAATACGTGTTTGGGGTCGATCCGTGACCCCGTGGGTGTGTGGTTTCAGCCATAAGTCGACATGGTGTGGTGCTGCCCTATGTCTGCGAGGGACGGGGGCAGGGTACAACAGCGCTTTCAGTCCGGCTCTCATTTTCACAGGAATTGTGTACGAGTTCCTCTAGCTGAAGTTTTGTTTTTAACTCTGCCTTGACTTGTTTCCGTCGGCCCTTTGACCGGGCGACGGGATGGAGGTGTGGGTGACATTTGGTTATTTGAAGAAGCACGGGTTGGGGGGTCGATCCGTGACCTCGTGGGTTGACGGTTGCAGCCATAAGTCGACATGGGTCGGTGCTGCCCTATGTCTGGGAGTGTGTCGGGCCCTGAAAAAATCTTTTGGAGCTCGGGTCCGGGGCGGGTGGCCTTTGGGCCGGTGGGGGAGGGTCCCGGGAATAAAAGGGGAGCGCTTTTGCCATCCGGAAGACTTTGGTTAAGGAGCTATAGGGCCGCCACGAGGGAGCCGAAGGTGGTGCTGCCGGATGTCGCGGGCCTGCAGGCCCGAAAGGTCAAGCTCCAGAGGTCACGGGCGGCTAGGAGGGGCCCAGGCGGGCGTCCCGCCGCCCGGCCGCCCTCCGGGCGGTCGGGCGACGGTTCCCCTTTGGTGGGGACCCAGCGGGAGGCGTTACTCTGAAGACAGACCGCGGCGAGAACTACAGGGAACCCCAAGGGATGGTAGGGTCGGGTTCAGGGTCCCCGGAGGTCCCAGAGACGCGGGGTTCGGAGCGTAGGTCGGGCGGGTTCCCGGTTACAAAAGCCCGGGGTCCGTCGGCGCCTGGAGCGGCCCGGTTCTGTAGAACCGGTTTGCCATAAGTCGACATGGGTCGGTGCTGCCCTATGTCTGCAAGTGTTTTGGGCCCTGAAAAAATCTCTTGGAGCTCAGGTCCGGGGCGGGTGGCGTATGGGCCGGTGGGGGAGTGTCCCGGGAATAAAAGGGGAGCGCTTTTGCCATCCGGAAGCCTTTGGTTGAGGAGCTATAGGGCCGCCACAAGGGAGCCGAAGGTGGTGCTGCCGGATGTCGTGGGCCTGCAGGCCCGAAAGGTCAAGCTCCAGAGGTCACGGGCGGCTAGGAGGGGCCCAGGCGGGCGTCCCGCCGCCCGGCCGCCCTCCGGGCGGTCGGGCGACGGTTCCCCCGAGGTAGGGACCCAGCGGGAGGCGTTACTCTGAAGACAGACCGCGGCGAGAACTACAGGGAACCCCAAGGGACGGTAGGGTCGGGTTCGGGGTCCCCGGAGGTCCCAGAGACGCGGGGTTCGGAGCGTAGGTCGGGCGGGTTCCCGGTTACGAAAGCCCGGGGTCCGTCGGCGCCTGGAGCGGCCCGGTTCTGTAGAACCGGTTCGCCATAAGTCGACATGGGTCGGTGCTGCCCTATGTCTGGGAGTGTGTCGGGCCCTGAAAAAATCTCTTGGAGCTCAGGTCCGGGGCGGGTTGCGTTCGGGCCGGTGGGGGAGGGTCCCGGGAATAAAAGGGGATCGCTGTTGCCATCAGGAACCCTTCGGTCGAGGAGCTGTAGGCCTGCCACGAGGGACCCTACGGTGGTGCTGCCGGATGTCTGCGAGTCATACGGAAGCACGAGGTCATGCTGCCAAATGGCCTCGACCTGTCGAGCCGCGGTGCGGTCTGCCTTGGGTGTGAGGGCCTTTTGACCTACGGAATCATAGGGTGATGATCCCAAATGGCTGCCTTACCAGAGGCACGAGCCATAAGGAGACGTCCAGGGGTTCCACCGAATGTCTGAGCCTCTGCCCGGGTCCGGGTTCACCGAGCTGGGGGCGGGTTCCAGCCATTTGCTGGAAGGGTTCAGCCATTCGGTGGAACGGGACTTGTGCCCTCTCTACAAAGTGCCCAGCCATAAGGAGACGTCCAGGTGTTCCACCGAATGTCTGAGCCCCTGCCCGGGTTCCGGTGCCCCGATCCCGGGTAAAGAAGCTCCATAACTCCCCCCCCCGGCGTTCCAGGACGGGGGCCGGCCCGGCGGAGGTGCGGGGACCGTCCCCCGGTTCCGGAGAACCGTGCAGGGGTATTTTTGACAACTTGTAGCGGGGCTGAGAGTGTCCGAATCCCGGGGAGGGTCCAGCCATTTGCTGGAAGGGTTCAGCCATTTGGTGGAACGGGTCTTGTGCCATTTTAAAGTCCCTGGCCATAAGGAGATGCCCATTGTTCCCACCGAATGTCTGAGCCCTGCCATAAGTCGACATGGGTTGGTGCTGCCCTATGTCTGGGAGTGTTTTGGGCCCCTCCAAACTCTTTTGGAGCTCAGGTCGGGGGCGGGTGGCCTTTGGGCCGGTGGGGGAGGGTCCCGGGAATAAAAGGGGAGCGCTTTTGCCATCCGGAAGCCTTCGGTCGAGGAGCTGTAGGCCTGCCACGAGGGACCCTACGGTGGTGCTGCCGGATGTCTGCGAGTCATACGGAAGCACGAGGTCATGCTGCCAAATGGCCTCGACCTGTCGAGCCGCGGTGCGGTCTGCCTTGGGTGTGAGGGCCTTTTGACCTACGGAATCATAGGGTGATGATCCCAAATGGCTGCCTTACCAGAGGCACGAGCCATAAGGAGACGTCCAGGGGTTCCACCGAATGTCTGAGCCCCTGCCCGGGTTCCGGTGCCCCGATCCCGGGTAAAGAAGCTCCATAATTCCCCCCCCCGGTCCTCCAGGACGGGGGCCGGCCCGGCGGAGGTCCTGGGACCGTCCCCCGGTTCCGGAGAACCGTGCAGGGGTATTTTTGACAACTTGTAGCGGGGCTGAGAGTGTCCGAATCCCGGGGAGGGTCCAGCCATTTGCTGGAAGGGTTCAGCCATTCGGTGGAACGGGACTTGTGCCATTTTAAAGTCCCTGGCCATAAGGAGATGCCCAGGGTTCCCACCGAATGTCTGAGCCCTGCCATAAGTCGACATGGGTTGGTGCTGCCCTATGTCTGGGAGTGTGTCGGGCCCCTCAAAACTGTTTTGGAGCTCAGGTCGGGGGCGGGTGGCGTTCGGGCCGGTGGGGGAGGGTCCCGGGAATAAAAGGGGAGCGCTTTTGCCATCCGGAAGCCTTCGGTCGAGGAGCTATAGGCCCGCCACGAGGGATCAGAAGGGGGTGCTGCTGGATGTCTGCGAGTCATACGGAAGCACGAGGTCATGCTGCCAAATGGCCTCGACCTGTCGAGCCGCGGTGCGGTCTGTCTTGGGTGTGAGGGCCTTTTGACATTCGGAATCATAGGGTGATGATCCCAAATGGCTGCCTTACCAGAGGCACGAGCCATAAGGAGACGTCCAGGGGTTCCACCGAATGTCTGAGCCCCTGCCCGGGTTCCGGTGCCCCGATCCCGGGTAAAGAAGCTCCATAACTCCCCCCCCCGGTCCTCCAGGACAGGGGACGGCCCGGCGGAGGTCCTGGGACCGGCCCCCGGTTCCGGAGAACCGTGCAGGGGTATTTTTGACAACTTGTAGCGGGGCTGAGAGTGTCCGAATCCCGGGGAGGGTCCAGCCATTTGCTGGAAGGGTTCAGCCATTTGGTGGAACGGGTCTTGTGCCATATTAAATCTCCCAGCCATAAGGAGACGTCCAGGGGTTCCACCGAATGTCTGAGCCCCTGCCCGGGTTCCGGTGCCCCGATCCCGGGTAAAGAAGCTCCATAATTCCCCCCCCGGTCCTCCAGGACAGGGGCCGGCCCGGCGGAGGTCCTGGGACCGGCCCCCGGTTCCGGAGAACCGTGCAGGGGTATTTTTGACAACTTGTAGCGGGGCTGAGAGTGTCCGAATCCCGGGGAGGGTCCAGCCATTTGCTGGAAGGGTCCAGCCATTCGGTGGAACGGGACTTGTGCCATTTTAAAGTGCCCGGCCATAAGGAGACGCCCATGGTTCCCACCGAATGTCTGAGCCCCTGCCGGGGTCCGGGGAGGGCTTCCGGCCATTTGCTGGAACGGTCCAGCCGTTTGGTGGAACGGGGACTTGACCTAGGGTTATCAGGGGTGGGGTTAGGGTTGAGCTCCCTGGAGGTCCCAGAGCCACGGGGTTTTTTGGCCAGGGTAAGGCGGGGTCCCGGTAACGGAACCCCGGGTACGGAACCTCCTTGAGCGGTCCCGGTTCCGTAGAACCGGATCTGGACATACGGAATCATAGGGTGATGATCCCAAATGGCTACCTTACCAGAGGCACGAGCCATCCATGAGGAGACGTCCCGGGGTTCCACCGAATGTCTGAGCCCCTTTTTCGGGGCTAGGGTTTATCGGGCGCCCGCCCGAACCTCCACGGGTGCTCTGGGCTCGGTTAGTCTTGCGGTCGCATCACCCGAAGCAGAGCATGATTTTTCTCTCGACCCCAACAGGAGGGAAGAGGTGCCAAAGGCGCCCTTCGCTTCTCGCAGGCACTCGTTGCATCCTGTAATTTAGCGGTTCGGGAAAAGGGTGGACTCGGTGGATCCTGTACTTTAGCGGCTCAAGACAAGGGAGGGGGAGAAGGAGAAGCAGAGCGAGCTACGGAGACGGACGTTCTCACATACTCCCTCCCTTTCGCAGCCCCAATCCATTGTAAGCGTGGCACCTTCAACCACAAGACTCCTCGATCCATGCGGGTGACCTTTTGCTCATAGCGCTTATGACGTCGTAGCAAGTAATTTAGACACATAGTAGCACCACGTGGTGCTGCCTTATTTCGGCCATTGAGCAGCACCACGTGGTGCCTCTTTCTGTCAGGAACGGAAAAAGAAGAGGACAGGAGCAGTTACGCTCTTCGCTGTACCACAATCATTGAAATGGAGCTCAAAATCAACCCCTAAACTATCGGAGCCACGTGATTGGCAACATTTTGAGCTAAATCCCCCCCCCCCCCGAAAAAACAAAAACAAAAGCCTCGGTAGCCAAGACCGTTATCGAACCCGGGTCTCCCAGCTGGGGGCCGGTGTTCCTGTACACCTGGCTATCAAGGCAGGTTTGTCTACCACGTTCATAGGACTTGTAACCTCATCTAAAGATTAAAAAAAAACTAAAACACAATAAAAAAACAAGAGGCTTTCTGCAGCCAGCGGGAAGCGAACCCTGGTCTCTGGGGCGGAGACCGGGCGGCTAAACCGCTAAACTACAGGAGCCATGTGGGTTTCCTTGGCTCATAGCGCTTATGACCTCATAGCAAGTGATGTAGACATAGGGGATCATCAGCGTCCGGACGTGCGGAAGCAGGAGGTGGTGCTGCCACATGGCCTTGACCTACGGAATCACGGGGTGGTGCTCCCAAATGGCTGCTGCCTTACCAGATGCACGAGACATAAGGAGGCCCCATTGAAAAGGATGTCCGGATGTCGAGGCTTCCCTATGTCCGAAGCGCCTCCTTATGTCTGCGGTCGGCCAAAAAGATAGAAAAGGCCTGAGCAGCTTGTGGGAATCGTACCCCGGTCGCTGGGGGGGCGCCGCAGCAGATCCACCACAAGACTACTCGAGCCATACGGGTTTCCTTGGCTCATAGCGCTTATGACCTCATAGCAAGTGATGTAGACGTCTGGGATCATCGTCCGGGTCTGGACATGCGGAAGCAGGAGGTGCTGCTGCCAAATTCCTGCCTTACCAGAGGCACGAGACATAAGGAGACGCCCAGGGGCTCCGCCGAATGTCTGGGCCTCTGCCCCGTCCCCGGTAGGGGTTCAGCCATCCGCTGGAAGGGTCCAGCCATTTGGTGGAACGGGACTTGTGCCATTTGAAAGTCCCTGGCCATAAGGAGACGCCCAGGGGTCCCACCGAATGTCTGAGCCCCCGCCCGGGATCCAGTGCCCCGATCCCGGGTAAAGTAGCTCCATATCTCCCCCCTGGTCCTCCAGGACCAGTTCCGGCCCAGCGGAGGTCCTGGGACCGTACCCCGGTTCCGGAGAACCGTGCAGGGGTATTTTTGACAAGTTGTAGCGGGGCTGAGAGTGTCCGAATCCCGGGGAGGGTCCAGCCATTTGCTGGAAGGGTCCAGCCATTCGGCGGAACGGGTCTTGTGCCATTTTAAAGTCCCCATACGAAAAGTCTTTTTGTAGACTAATAGAAATAGGGTGGATGGTTGCCATTGGGGATCATGAGTGAGCGATCCTTTATGTCACCCAAAAAGACAAAAGAGGGTTCCCGGTGCAAGCGGGCCGCGAACCCGGGCGTCCCGGGTGGGAGCGCGGCTATTGGACCACTTTGCGAACCGAGATAAAGACAGGCTGGGCAAAGGAGGGGTTATGAGTGCGGGGGGAGCCGACAGACACTCGAAGGCATGAGGTGCTGCTGCCAGATGGCGTCGGGGGTGACACCGGGGAGCGTGCCCGCGCTTTTTGGCAGCATTCGCCACCGGGAGGCATCCCTGCCGTTCGGGGACGTTAGCCACCGTGCAGCAGGGAGCCATGCGCCCAACCGTCCTGCGCCACCTGGTGTCTGTTGCCCGCAAGTGCCGTTTGAGCCGCCATAAGGCAGCACTCGGAAAAAGTTCAAAGTGTTTTCGAGCTACTTTGCGATTTTCGGGCGGCCGCCGCGCGGCCGCCTTGCTCGCTAAAAATCGGGTCTAGTTGGAACGGAGTTCTCCAGGTCGTGCTCTTTCGGGCGCCCCGGGTCCCGCGGTCCCACGAGGTCCGGTTCGGCCGCTACGATTTTTCAAAGTGGGCCCGAAATGCTCCCGGATGGCTGGTTTTGGGGCCGTTCCTCTAAGTAGGGTTAGAGGAATGGATCCCCGATGGCCTAACCTGTCATTGAATATGCTGCGCCATGGCGGTTTCTGCTGCCTAGAGTCTATGACGATCCCCCTGGCCACGGTGCAGCACATGAATGGGGATTTGGGGATCAGTTTTAGCCATTCGGGCGGACCCGCAGTGTCCTCGCAGACACACTCGGGGGAGCTCTTGTATTGGTTTTGGAAGGGTCCTTGTGTTCCACTGTGGAGAGGGTTTCTCTGAGTTCGGGGGTGATGCCGTTTGGGCTCATTCCTGACACGTGGAGTCAGGCGAATGGGGAAAGCGTTTCCAAATGCGGGATGGAGGTCTGGGGGGGTCGGAAGCGATGCGGGGGGGTCACCTTTGCCCTGAGGAAGCACTTTAGCCACATGGGGACATTTGGTTATTTGAAGAAATACGTGTTTGGGGTCGATCCGTGACCCCGTGGGTGTGTGGTTTCAGCCATAAGTCGACATGGTGTGGTGCTGCCCTATGTCTGCGAGGGACGGGGGCAGGGTACAACAGCGCTTTCAGTCCGGCTCTCATTTTCACAGGAATTGTGTACGAGTTCCTCTAGCTGAAGTTTTGTTTTTAACTCTGCCTTGACTTGTTTCCGTCGGCCCTTTGACCGGGCGACGGGATGGAGGTGTGGGTGACATTTGGTTATTTGAAGAAGCACGGGTTGGGGGGTCGATCCGTGACCTCGTGGGTTGACGGTTGCAGCCATAAGTCGACATGGGTCGGTGCTGCCCTATGTCTGGGAGTGTGTCGGGCCCTGAAAAAATCTTTTGGAGCTCGGGTCCGGGGCGGGTGGCCTTTGGGCCGGTGGGGGAGGGTCCCGGGAATAAAAGGGGAGCGCTTTTGCCATCCGGAAGACTTTGGTTAAGGAGCTATAGGGCCGCCACGAGGGAGCCGAAGGTGGTGCTGCCGGATGTCGCGGGCCTGCAGGCCCGAAAGGTCAAGCTCCAGAGGTCACGGGCGGCTAGGAGGGGCCCAGGCGGGCGTCCCGCCGCCCGGCCGCCCTCCGGGCGGTCGGGCGACGGTTCCCCTTTGGTGGGGACCCAGCGGGAGGCGTTACTCTGAAGACAGACCGCGGCGAGAACTACAGGGAACCCCAAGGGATGGTAGGGTCGGGTTCAGGGTCCCCGGAGGTCCCAGAGACGCGGGGTTCGGAGCGTAGGTCGGGCGGGTTCCCGGTTACAAAAGCCCGGGGTCCGTCGGCGCCTGGAGCGGCCCGGTTCTGTAGAACCGGTTTGCCATAAGTCGACATGGGTCGGTGCTGCCCTATGTCTGCAAGTGTTTTGGGCCCTGAAAAAATCTCTTGGAGCTCAGGTCCGGGGCGGGTGGCGTATGGGCCGGTGGGGGAGTGTCCCGGGAATAAAAGGGGAGCGCTTTTGCCATCCGGAAGCCTTTGGTTGAGGAGCTATAGGGCCGCCACAAGGGAGCCGAAGGTGGTGCTGCCGGATGTCGTGGGCCTGCAGGCCCGAAAGGTCAAGCTCCAGAGGTCACGGGCGGCTAGGAGGGGCCCAGGCGGGCGTCCCGCCGCCCGGCCGCCCTCCGGGCGGTCGGGCGACGGTTCCCCCGAGGTAGGGACCCAGCGGGAGGCGTTACTCTGAAGACAGACCGCGGCGAGAACTACAGGGAACCCCAAGGGACGGTAGGGTCGGGTTCGGGGTCCCCGGAGGTCCCAGAGACGCGGGGTTCGGAGCGTAGGTCGGGCGGGTTCCCGGTTACGAAAGCCCGGGGTCCGTCGGCGCCTGGAGCGGCCCGGTTCTGTAGAACCGGTTCGCCATAAGTCGACATGGGTCGGTGCTGCCCTATGTCTGGGAGTGTGTCGGGCCCTGAAAAAATCTCTTGGAGCTCAGGTCCGGGGCGGGTTGCGTTCGGGCCGGTGGGGGAGGGTCCCGGGAATAAAAGGGGATCGCTGTTGCCATCAGGAACCCTTCGGTCGAGGAGCTGTAGGCCTGCCACGAGGGACCCTACGGTGGTGCTGCCGGATGTCTGCGAGTCATACGGAAGCACGAGGTCATGCTGCCAAATGGCCTCGACCTGTCGAGCCGCGGTGCGGTCTGCCTTGGGTGTGAGGGCCTTTTGACCTACGGAATCATAGGGTGATGATCCCAAATGGCTGCCTTACCAGAGGCACGAGCCATAAGGAGACGTCCAGGGGTTCCACCGAATGTCTGAGCCTCTGCCCGGGTCCGGGTTCACCGAGCTGGGGGCGGGTTCCAGCCATTTGCTGGAAGGGTTCAGCCATTCGGTGGAACGGGACTTGTGCCCTCTCTACAAAGTGCCCAGCCATAAGGAGACGTCCAGGTGTTCCACCGAATGTCTGAGCCCCTGCCCGGGTTCCGGTGCCCCGATCCCGGGTAAAGAAGCTCCATAACTCCCCCCCCCGGCGTTCCAGGACGGGGGCCGGCCCGGCGGAGGTGCGGGGACCGTCCCCCGGTTCCGGAGAACCGTGCAGGGGTATTTTTGACAACTTGTAGCGGGGCTGAGAGTGTCCGAATCCCGGGGAGGGTCCAGCCATTTGCTGGAAGGGTTCAGCCATTTGGTGGAACGGGTCTTGTGCCATTTTAAAGTCCCTGGCCATAAGGAGATGCCCATTGTTCCCACCGAATGTCTGAGCCCTGCCATAAGTCGACATGGGTTGGTGCTGCCCTATGTCTGGGAGTGTTTTGGGCCCCTCCAAACTCTTTTGGAGCTCAGGTCGGGGGCGGGTGGCCTTTGGGCCGGTGGGGGAGGGTCCCGGGAATAAAAGGGGAGCGCTTTTGCCATCCGGAAGCCTTCGGTCGAGGAGCTGTAGGCCTGCCACGAGGGACCCTACGGTGGTGCTGCCGGATGTCTGCGAGTCATACGGAAGCACGAGGTCATGCTGCCAAATGGCCTCGACCTGTCGAGCCGCGGTGCGGTCTGCCTTGGGTGTGAGGGCCTTTTGACCTACGGAATCATAGGGTGATGATCCCAAATGGCTGCCTTACCAGAGGCACGAGCCATAAGGAGACGTCCAGGGGTTCCACCGAATGTCTGAGCCCCTGCCCGGGTTCCGGTGCCCCGATCCCGGGTAAAGAAGCTCCATAATTCCCCCCCCCGGTCCTCCAGGACGGGGGCCGGCCCGGCGGAGGTCCTGGGACCGTCCCCCGGTTCCGGAGAACCGTGCAGGGGTATTTTTGACAACTTGTAGCGGGGCTGAGAGTGTCCGAATCCCGGGGAGGGTCCAGCCATTTGCTGGAAGGGTTCAGCCATTCGGTGGAACGGGACTTGTGCCATTTTAAAGTCCCTGGCCATAAGGAGATGCCCAGGGTTCCCACCGAATGTCTGAGCCCTGCCATAAGTCGACATGGGTTGGTGCTGCCCTATGTCTGGGAGTGTGTCGGGCCCCTCAAAACTGTTTTGGAGCTCAGGTCGGGGGCGGGTGGCGTTCGGGCCGGTGGGGGAGGGTCCCGGGAATAAAAGGGGAGCGCTTTTGCCATCCGGAAGCCTTCGGTCGAGGAGCTATAGGCCCGCCACGAGGGATCAGAAGGGGGTGCTGCTGGATGTCTGCGAGTCATACGGAAGCACGAGGTCATGCTGCCAAATGGCCTCGACCTGTCGAGCCGCGGTGCGGTCTGTCTTGGGTGTGAGGGCCTTTTGACATTCGGAATCATAGGGTGATGATCCCAAATGGCTGCCTTACCAGAGGCACGAGCCATAAGGAGACGTCCAGGGGTTCCACCGAATGTCTGAGCCCCTGCCCGGGTTCCGGTGCCCCGATCCCGGGTAAAGAAGCTCCATAACTCCCCCCCCCGGTCCTCCAGGACAGGGGACGGCCCGGCGGAGGTCCTGGGACCGGCCCCCGGTTCCGGAGAACCGTGCAGGGGTATTTTTGACAACTTGTAGCGGGGCTGAGAGTGTCCGAATCCCGGGGAGGGTCCAGCCATTTGCTGGAAGGGTTCAGCCATTTGGTGGAACGGGTCTTGTGCCATATTAAATCTCCCAGCCATAAGGAGACGTCCAGGGGTTCCACCGAATGTCTGAGCCCCTGCCCGGGTTCCGGTGCCCCGATCCCGGGTAAAGAAGCTCCATAATTCCCCCCCCGGTCCTCCAGGACAGGGGCCGGCCCGGCGGAGGTCCTGGGACCGGCCCCCGGTTCCGGAGAACCGTGCAGGGGTATTTTTGACAACTTGTAGCGGGGCTGAGAGTGTCCGAATCCCGGGGAGGGTCCAGCCATTTGCTGGAAGGGTCCAGCCATTCGGTGGAACGGGACTTGTGCCATTTTAAAGTGCCCGGCCATAAGGAGACGCCCATGGTTCCCACCGAATGTCTGAGCCCCTGCCGGGGTCCGGGGAGGGCTTCCGGCCATTTGCTGGAACGGTCCAGCCGTTTGGTGGAACGGGGACTTGACCTAGGGTTATCAGGGGTGGGGTTAGGGTTGAGCTCCCTGGAGGTCCCAGAGCCACGGGGTTTTTTGGCCAGGGTAAGGCGGGGTCCCGGTAACGGAACCCCGGGTACGGAACCTCCTTGAGCGGTCCCGGTTCCGTAGAACCGGATCTGGACATACGGAATCATAGGGTGATGATCCCAAATGGCTACCTTACCAGAGGCACGAGCCATCCATGAGGAGACGTCCCGGGGTTCCACCGAATGTCTGAGCCCCTTTTTCGGGGCTAGGGTTTATCGGGCGCCCGCCCGAACCTCCACGGGTGCTCTGGGCTCGGTTAGTCTTGCGGTCGCATCACCCGAAGCAGAGCATGATTTTTCTCTCGACCCCAACAGGAGGGAAGAGGTGCCAAAGGCGCCCTTCGCTTCTCGCAGGCACTCGTTGCATCCTGTAATTTAGCGGTTCGGGAAAAGGGTGGACTCGGTGGATCCTGTACTTTAGCGGCTCAAGACAAGGGAGGGGGAGAAGGAGAAGCAGAGCGAGCTACGGAGACGGACGTTCTCACATACTCCCTCCCTTTCGCAGCCCCAATCCATTGTAAGCGTGGCACCTTCAACCACAAGACTCCTCGATCCATGCGGGTGACCTTTTGCTCATAGCGCTTATGACGTCGTAGCAAGTAATTTAGACACATAGTAGCACCACGTGGTGCTGCCTTATTTCGGCCATTGAGCAGCACCACGTGGTGCCTCTTTCTGTCAGGAACGGAAAAAGAAGAGGACAGGAGCAGTTACGCTCTTCGCTGTACCACAATCATTGAAATGGAGCTCAAAATCAACCCCTAAACTATCGGAGCCACGTGATTGGCAACATTTTGAGCTAAATCCCCCCCCCCCCCGAAAAAACAAAAACAAAAGCCTCGGTAGCCAAGACCGTTATCGAACCCGGGTCTCCCAGCTGGGGGCCGGTGTTCCTGTACACCTGGCTATCAAGGCAGGTTTGTCTACCACGTTCATAGGACTTGTAACCTCATCTAAAGATTAAAAAAAAACTAAAACACAATAAAAAAACAAGAGGCTTTCTGCAGCCAGCGGGAAGCGAACCCTGGTCTCTGGGGCGGAGACCGGGCGGCTAAACCGCTAAACTACAGGAGCCATGTGGGTTTCCTTGGCTCATAGCGCTTATGACCTCATAGCAAGTGATGTAGACATAGGGGATCATCAGCGTCCGGACGTGCGGAAGCAGGAGGTGGTGCTGCCACATGGCCTTGACCTACGGAATCACGGGGTGGTGCTCCCAAATGGCTGCTGCCTTACCAGATGCACGAGACATAAGGAGGCCCCATTGAAAAGGATGTCCGGATGTCGAGGCTTCCCTATGTCCGAAGCGCCTCCTTATGTCTGCGGTCGGCCAAAAAGATAGAAAAGGCCTGAGCAGCTTGTGGGAATCGTACCCCGGTCGCTGGGGGGGCGCCGCAGCAGATCCACCACAAGACTACTCGAGCCATACGGGTTTCCTTGGCTCATAGCGCTTATGACCTCATAGCAAGTGATGTAGACGTCTGGGATCATCGTCCGGGTCTGGACATGCGGAAGCAGGAGGTGCTGCTGCCAAATTCCTGCCTTACCAGAGGCACGAGACATAAGGAGACGCCCAGGGGCTCCGCCGAATGTCTGGGCCTCTGCCCCGTCCCCGGTAGGGGTTCAGCCATCCGCTGGAAGGGTCCAGCCATTTGGTGGAACGGGACTTGTGCCATTTGAAAGTCCCTGGCCATAAGGAGACGCCCAGGGGTCCCACCGAATGTCTGAGCCCCCGCCCGGGATCCAGTGCCCCGATCCCGGGTAAAGTAGCTCCATATCTCCCCCCTGGTCCTCCAGGACCAGTTCCGGCCCAGCGGAGGTCCTGGGACCGTACCCCGGTTCCGGAGAACCGTGCAGGGGTATTTTTGACAAGTTGTAGCGGGGCTGAGAGTGTCCGAATCCCGGGGAGGGTCCAGCCATTTGCTGGAAGGGTCCAGCCATTCGGCGGAACGGGTCTTGTGCCATTTTAAAGTCCCCATACGAAAAGTCTTTTTGTAGACTAATAGAAATAGGGTGGATGGTTGCCATTGGGGATCATGAGTGAGCGATCCTTTATGTCACCCAAAAAGACAAAAGAGGGTTCCCGGTGCAAGCGGGCCGCGAACCCGGGCGTCCCGGGTGGGAGCGCGGCTATTGGACCACTTTGCGAACCGAGATAAAGACAGGCTGGGCAAAGGAGGGGTTATGAGTGCGGGGGGAGCCGACAGACACTCGAAGGCATGAGGTGCTGCTGCCAGATGGCGTCGGGGGTGACACCGGGGAGCGTGCCCGCGCTTTTTGGCAGCATTCGCCACCGGGAGGCATCCCTGCCGTTCGGGGACGTTAGCCACCGTGCAGCAGGGAGCCATGCGCCCAACCGTCCTGCGCCACCTGGTGTCTGTTGCCCGCAAGTGCCGTTTGAGCCGCCATAAGGCAGCACTCGGAAAAAGTTCAAAGTGTTTTCGAGCTACTTTGCGATTTTCGGGCGGCCGCCGCGCGGCCGCCTTGCTCGCTAAAAATCGGGTCTAGTTGGAACGGAGTTCTCCAGGTCGTGCTCTTTCGGGCGCCCCGGGTCCCGCGGTCCCACGAGGTCCGGTTCGGCCGCTACGATTTTTCAAAGTGGGCCCGAAATGCTCCCGGATGGCTGGTTTTGGGGCCGTTCCTCTAAGTAGGGTTAGGGTTAGGGTTAGGGTTAGGGTTAGGGTTAGGGTTAGGGTTAGGATAGAGGGCTACAGCCAAGTCAGATCAGTCAAAATGAGAATAACTCGTGAAGCGAACGTGCTACGGATGCCGAAGCCAGGTCTGCGGTGGGGTTCGCACGGGTTCCGGACGCGTGTGCCGCGACGGCTTCTTCGCCCGACTCAGGGTTTAGCCTGCGTGGGCCGACGGAGGATCAGTCGGAAACGGGTTAGGCGTTAGGGATCCGTGGGGTTAGGCGTTAGGGATCCGTGGCGTTAGGGCTGTGCCAAATCAGGGAATAGGGAAAAAAAAATCGAGCCTCCCCCCTAGCTTTGACTGAAATCCTGAGAGGTTAGGTTGAGGGAAAATATTGGACGGTAAGGCTTCCAAAAAAAAACAGTGAAACGGTCCATAATAAAAATAAATTAGGTTTGTTTTAGGTTTAGGCACGGAGAGCAAGATTTAAGTTAAAGAAACGGGGAGAAGGCCGTTCAAAGGGGAGAAGATAATTATCATTTTAAAAAAGGAGTAAAATTACCCATCAGTTAAATGTCAGGTGAAAGTCTTTGTGCAGTTCATTTATTCCTCCTCCGGATGGCGCCGGTCGAGCATCGGGTGACATTTGGTGGCACGGGATCATTTCTGGTGAGGGGAAAGGTGAGAAGTGGTTATGCGCACTTCAATTTTTCCGCCACTAGATGGAGTCGGTCGCTGCATTTCAGGCCAAATCAGGGAATAGGAGAAAGCAGGAGCCTCTTCCCTAGCTGGAGCCTCTTCCCTAACCGCTCAGAGCAGGATATAGGAAGAAAACCCAGTTGCTCATTTGAGCACTCGAAATAGCTCCGAAACGGTGAGCCTCAGGCGGGCGAAACTCGGCACAGAGAGTCTGCGGGTGGGGTGCCAGATGCCCGGGAATTCTGACCGGCGTGGCACGTTCCCCCGCCGTCGCTCCCATAGACTCCCATTGATCTGAAAAAGCGCACCGCTCAAAATGAATGGGGAAAGGCAAGGAGCATCGAGGTTGTTGTTTAGGGGTCCCTAATCAGATTGGGGTTAGGTGGAGCGAGGTCAAAGGTCACGAAGCAAACTGTACTTTAAGGGCCTTTTCTAACAAGTTTAGCTGTGACTGAAATCCTGAGAGGTTAGGTTGAGGGAGAATACTGGAAGGTAAGGCTTCCCAAAAAAACTGGAAAACGGTCCATAATAAAAATAAATTAGGTTTGTTTTAGGTTTAGGCACGGAGAGCAAGATTTAAGTTAAAGAAACGGGGAGAAGGCCGTTTAAAGGGGAGAAGATAATTATCGTTTTAAAAAAGGAGTAAAATTACCCATCAATTCAATGTCAGGTGAAAGTCTTTGTGCAGTTCATTTATTCCTCCTCCGGATGGCGCCGGTGGAGGATCGGGTGACATTTGGTTGTGCTGGATCAGTTCTGGTGAGGTGAGAAGTGGTTATGCGCACTTCAATTTTCCGTCCACTAGATGGAGTCGGTAACTGCCATCACATGTGCCAAATCAGGGAATAGGAAAGCTTCAGCGTCTTTCCTAACTCACAAGACACTAGGATAGAGGGCTACAGCCAAGTCAGATCAGTCAAAATGAGAATAACTCGTGAAGCGAACGTGCTACGGATGCCGAAGCCAGGTCTGCGGTGGGGTTCGCACGGGTTCCGGACGCGTGTGCCGCGACGGCTTCTTCGCCCGACTCAGGGTTTAGCCTGCGTGGGCCGACGGAGGATCAGTCGGAAACGGGTTAGGCGTTAGGGATCCGTGGGGTTAGGCGTTAGGGATCCGTGGCGTTAGGGCTGTGCCAAATCAGGGAATAGGGAAAAAAAAATCGAGCCTCCCCCCTAGCTTTGACTGAAATCCTGAGAGGTTAGGTTGAGGGAAAATATTGGACGGTAAGGCTTCCAAAAAAAAACAGTGAAACGGTCCATAATAAAAATAAATTAGGTTTGTTTTAGGTTTAGGCACGGAGAGCAAGATTTAAGTTAAAGAAACGGGGAGAAGGCCGTTCAAAGGGGAGAAGATAATTATCATTTTAAAAAAGGAGTAAAATTACCCATCAGTTAAATGTCAGGTGAAAGTCTTTGTGCAGTTCATTTATTCCTCCTCCGGATGGCGCCGGTCGAGCATCGGGTGACATTTGGTGGCACGGGATCATTTCTGGTGAGGGGAAAGGTGAGAAGTGGTTATGCGCACTTCAATTTTTCCGCCACTAGATGGAGTCGGTCGCTGCATTTCAGGCCAAATCAGGGAATAGGAGAAAGCAGGAGCCTCTTCCCTAGCTGGAGCCTCTTCCCTAACCGCTCAGAGCAGGATATAGGAAGAAAACCCAGTTGCTCATTTGAGCACTCGAAATAGCTCCGAAACGGTGAGCCTCAGGCGGGCGAAACTCGGCACAGAGAGTCTGCGGGTGGGGTGCCAGATGCCCGGGAATTCTGACCGGCGTGGCACGTTCCCCCGCCGTCGCTCCCATAGACTCCCATTGATCTGAAAAAGCGCACCGCTCAAAATGAATGGGGAAAGGCAAGGAGCATCGAGGTTGTTGTTTAGGGGTCCCTAATCAGATTGGGGTTAGGTGGAGCGAGGTCAAAGGTCACGAAGCAAACTGTACTTTAAGGGCCTTTTCTAACAAGTTTAGCTGTGACTGAAATCCTGAGAGGTTAGGTTGAGGGAGAATACTGGAAGGTAAGGCTTCCCAAAAAAACTGGAAAACGGTCCATAATAAAAATAAATTAGGTTTGTTTTAGGTTTAGGCACGGAGAGCAAGATTTAAGTTAAAGAAACGGGGAGAAGGCCGTTTAAAGGGGAGAAGATAATTATCGTTTTAAAAAAGGAGTAAAATTACCCATCAATTCAATGTCAGGTGAAAGTCTTTGTGCAGTTCATTTATTCCTCCTCCGGATGGCGCCGGTGGAGGATCGGGTGACATTTGGTTGTGCTGGATCAGTTCTGGTGAGGTGAGAAGTGGTTATGCGCACTTCAATTTTCCGTCCACTAGATGGAGTCGGTAACTGCCATCACATGTGCCAAATCAGGGAATAGGAAAGCTTCAGCGTCTTTCCTAACTCACAAGACACTAGGATAGAGGGCTACAGCCAAGTCAGATCAGTCAAAATGAGAATAACTCGTGAAGCGAACGTGCTACGGATGCCGAAGCCAGGTCTGCGGTGGGGTTCGCACGGGTTCCGGACGCGTGTGCCGCGACGGCTTCTTCGCCCGACTCAGGGTTTAGCCTGCGTGGGCCGACGGAGGATCAGTCGGAAACGGGTTAGGCGTTAGGGATCCGTGGGGTTAGGCGTTAGGGATCCGTGGCGTTAGGGCTGTGCCAAATCAGGGAATAGGGAAAAAAAAATCGAGCCTCCCCCCTAGCTTTGACTGAAATCCTGAGAGGTTAGGTTGAGGGAAAATATTGGACGGTAAGGCTTCCAAAAAAAAACAGTGAAACGGTCCATAATAAAAATAAATTAGGTTTGTTTTAGGTTTAGGCACGGAGAGCAAGATTTAAGTTAAAGAAACGGGGAGAAGGCCGTTCAAAGGGGAGAAGATAATTATCATTTTAAAAAAGGAGTAAAATTACCCATCAGTTAAATGTCAGGTGAAAGTCTTTGTGCAGTTCATTTATTCCTCCTCCGGATGGCGCCGGTCGAGCATCGGGTGACATTTGGTGGCACGGGATCATTTCTGGTGAGGTGAGAAGCGGTTATGCGCACTTCAATTTTTCCGCCACTAGATGGAGTCGGTCGCTGCATTTCAGGCCAGCTGGAGCCTCTTCCCTAACCGCTCAGAGCAGGGGATATAGGAAGAAAACCCAGTTGCTCATTTGAGCACTCGAAACAGCTCCGACGGGGCCGGCGAGAGGTCAAAGGTCACGAAGCCCACTGTGCTTTAACGGCAAACGAAATAAATGTTATTTTTTACATGTGTCACCATACCGACAACTAAGTGCATCCCCCCTCAACTAAAATGTCCAAGTTGGACCAGGTCCTAATCCTCGACCCTCCCTCCGACCTCAGATTCAAAGGTCCGTTCTCTGACGTAGTCACCACTAACCTCAGGGAATAGGAAAGCTGCCGGACAGGGTGAGGAGGTGTGTACGCCGCTGCTACTTCCAACAGAACAGCTTGGCGTTCTGTCGAAGTACGCCATTGATCTAGTTCCATCAATCGAAGTAGATGGAATACAATTTAAAGTGCAAATGACAACATTTAACTTTTGTCCTCCAGCTACCCGGCGTACCTCCGGACCAGAGGGTACGCGTCTGCCACCCAAAGGAGGATGCTAAAAAATGTAGGCATTTTCTTAATGTATGTCCGGGACAACCGGCACAGCGGGCTGTCCCGGGAATTATTAAATAATTTATTAATTAGTCTGAGGAGGGGGCAGAGCTGAGCCCCCTCCTCAGCTGTCTTTTGTAAATAGTTATTTTTTTTTATTGCTATGTGGGTTTTTTTTCCCCAATACTTAATTTTTTGTTTTTGTAAATAGTTAATTTTGTTATTTTTGTAAATAGTTTTTTTTATATATATATTTTAGAGTGTGTTTTTATGCTTTGTTTTTATTTTTCCCTTTTTTTTGTAGGTTTCCTTTCTTGTAAATAGTTTGTTTTTTAGTGTTTTTTGTAAATAACTATCTTTTTGTTAAATAATCTTGATGCTTTATTTTTGTTTTTGTAAATAGTTCCCTTTTGTTATTTTTGTAAATAGTTATTTATATATGTTAGAGTGTGTTTTTATATTTCCCTTGTTTTTGTAAGTTTTTTTTCCCCCTTGTAAATAGTTAGTGTGTTGGTCTTGTGTTTGGATAAATGTGTTCCCCCCCTAAAGAATCTTTTATTATTATTTATTGCAATTCCACTCTTTGTGTTCCTTGGCTGACACCGGCAGAAATAATCAAGATTTAAGATCAGATATTCCGTTATTAACCCATCTACAGATCCTGCACAGCCTCAGGAAGTGCCTTCACCGTTGGAGAGCATCAACAACAACAGCATCAGCAACAGCAGCGTCTGCAATAACGACAACAACCCCACCAACAACGAAGTATCCCCGATAATAAGGTCTGCACTTAAATGTAGAGTATTACTCCTACAACCCTGGAGACATGAGGATCTGAGAAGCAGCAGTGACTCAGATGAGGAGCTGCCTGTGTTTGATTTCAATTTATTATTTTTGTAAATAGTTCAATTTTTATATATTTTAAATAAACGGCTATATGGCTTTCTGCTTTATTTTGATTTTTCACTTGTTTTTGTATTTTTTTCTTGTTATTTTTGTTCAAACTTGCTGTTTTTGATTACAATTTATTATTTTTGTAAATAGTTCAATTTTATATATATTTTATATAAACGGCTATATGGCTTTCTGCTTTATTTTGATTTTTCACTTGTTTTTGTATTTTTTTCTTGTTATTTTTGTTCAAACTTGCTGTTTTTGATTACAATTTATTATTTTTGTAAATAGTTCAATTTTATATATATTTTATATAAACGGCTATATGGCTTTCTGCTTTATTTTGATTTTTCACTTGTTTTTGTATTTTTTTCTTTCTTGTTATTTTTGTTCAAACTTGCTGTTTTTCATTAAATAATCTTTCATCAGTGCAATTCCTGTCTTATCGTTGATTAAGCCAGCAGAGAAAGTCAAGATTTGCTTCCAGATTTAAAAAGTGGTGGTTCCAGCAGTCTGTTCAAGATTTCAACCACTTTTAAGAGGGTTATTTTTGCGCACAGGGCTTATGACCAGAGGAACGGGCCGTAACGAGGCGTCCAGGGGTCCCACCGGATGGCCGAGCCTCTGCCCGGGTTCGGTGCCCCCCCCGTCCCGTACCGTCCCGAGGGCAGGTCCCAGCCTTACAGATGAAGAAGAAGTACCCGTGGGCGGTGGTGCTTTTCGCGGCGGTGCACAACCGGTCCGGACATAGGGAATCATGGGGTGGTGCTCCCAAACGGCTGCCTTGCCGGGGGGGGGGGTGCCCTTTGCGTCTGGCAGGCACTCGCTGCATCCTGTACTTTAGCAGTTCGGGAAAAGGGTGGACTCGGTTAGTCTTGCGGTCACGTCCCCTGAAGCTGAGCCTGAGCTACGGGTCAGTTCCTGGACGAGGAATTATCCGCGCGTGGCTTTTTCTGGTACAGAACAGAAACGGCAGTGGGAACGGCGCCCTTCGCTTCGCCGCAGTGACTCGGTGGATCCTGCACTTTAGCGGTCGGGGGAAAAGAGAGGTGAAGAAGGAGAAAGCGGAGCGAGCTACGGAGACGCACGTTTAGCTTCAGCTTCCCGGGGGGGGGGGGGGGTTGGGTGGTTGGGGGTGTGTGCGTGCGGTTTCGCCCGTGCGTGGGGGCTCGGTTAGTCTTGTGGTCGCATCGCCCGAAGCAGAGCGTGAGTCTGAAGCAGAGCGTGAGCTTTCCCTCTCGACCCCAACAGGAGGGAAGACGTGCCAACGGCACCCTTCGCTTGACGCAGCCGCTCGGTGCGCGGATCCTGCAGTTTGGCGGTTCGGGAAAAGGGAGAGGGAGAAGGAGAAAACAAGGCGGCACAAGCGGCGGATACGGACGGTCTCAGGTTTCCCCTTTGTTCCGCTCGTCTTCAAACGTGAAAAGCGGCTCCGGCGGCGTTGGCTCAATCAGTCTTGCGGCGGCCACGCTCGAGGCCGGAGTCCCCGAACAATTACGGGCTACTCGCATCCGGCACCAGCTGAAGCGGGAGCTGGAGCTCCTCAGCGCAGTACACGACCACGAACTGGATCCTGTAGCTTGGCGGAGTGCTTTGAGCGGTTGGCCGATTCCACCCTGGCATTCGAACCCCAACCACGCGGCTGCAATCCACCCACCGGGATCCCCGAACAGTCGTGGGGCGAATTGCGCTCCGCTCGGAGCAACAGGTTGAGGCTGAAGAAGAAGTACCCGCGGTGCCGTTTGGCAGTACGTGCCAAGAGCAGCAGCAGTACCAACGCCGCTTCCTTGCGGTACGAGGCCAGACGTTGGACTCTGATGTCCGTCGGGGGACAAACACGTGGCCGCCATCCACTGTAAGCGGGCCACCTTGAACCACGAGAGCACTCGAGCCACGCGGGTAACCTTTTTCCCGACGTAGCCGTCGGCACCTCGTAGCAAGTAATTCAGAGATCGACAATTTAGCCTCGTCAGTAGCTTCTCTTCCTCCTCCTCTTCCTCGTCCTTTTCCTTCTCCTGCTTCTTCTTCCTCATTTCCGGGAACCGAGAAACTAAATCGCCAGACTGCAGGAGACACGTGGAATAAATGGCTGCCTGGCGAATGAGGTCACGCTCTTTGCTGTTCCACCAAGCTAAAGGAGCCACGCGCGATTCCCAACCAAATCGCCAGACTGCAGGAGACACGTGCAATAAATCGCTACCTGGCGAATGAAGTGACGCTTTTCGCTGTTCCACCAAGCTAAAGGAGCCACGTGATTGACAACCCAAGCTGGAATTGAGTGAAACCGAACCCTCCTCCGGACACTCGGAAGCACGAGGTGGTGCTTCCATATGGCTTCCTCCACCTCCTACCTACATTGTTTTTTTTTTCCGCCACTAGATGGAGTCGGTCGCCGCATTTCAGGCCAAACCAGGGAATAGGAGAAAGCTGGAGCCTCTTCCCTAACCGCTGAGAGCAGGATATAGGAAGAAAACCCAGTTGCTCATTTGAGCACTCGAAATAGCTCCGACGGGGCCGGCGAGAGGTCAAAGGTCACGAAGCCCACTGTGCTTTAACGGCAAACGAAATAAATGTTATTTTTTACATGTGTCACCATACCGACAACTAAGTGCATCCCCCCTCAACTAAAATGTCCAAGTTGGACCAGGTCCTAATCCTCGACCCTCCCTCCGACCTCAGATTCAAAGGTCCGTTCTCAGACGTAGTCACCACTAACCTCAGGGAATAGGAAAGCTGCCGGACAGGGTGAGGAGGTGAGTACGCTGCTGCTACTTCCAACAGAACAGCTTGGCGTTCTGTCGAAGTACGCCATTGATCTACTTCCATCAATCGAAGTAGATGGAATACAATTTAAAGTGCCGTGCCCTTAAATGTACCCGGGTACATTTAAGGGCACGGCACGGGTACAGTGCGTTATTAACCCATCTACAGATCCTGCACAGCCTCAGGAAGTGCCTTCACCGTTGGAGAGCATCAGCAACAACAGCATCAGCAACAGCAGCGTCTGCAATAACGACAGCAACACCACCAACAACGAAGTATCCCCGATAATAAGGTCTGCACTTAAATGTAGAGTATTACTCCTACAACCCTGGAGACATGAGGATCTGAGAAGCAGCAGTGACTCAGATGAGGAGCTGCCTGTGTTTGATTTCAATTTATTATTTTGTAAATAGTTCATTTTGTTATTTTTCTAAATAGTTTATATATATATATATATATATATATATATATATATATATATGAGTGTGTTTTTATGCTTTGTTTTTATTTTTCCCTTTTTTGTAATTCTTTTTTCTTTTCTTGTAAATAGTTAGTGTGTTTTTTAGTCTTGTTTGTAAATAACTATGTTTTTGTTAAAGAATCTTTATGATTTATTTTTGTTTTTGTAAATAGTTAATTTTGTTATTTTTGTAAATAGTTTTTTTTTTATATATTTTAGAGTGTGTTTTTATGCTTTGTTGTTATTTTTCCCTTTTTTTGTAAGCGCGCAGGTCTGGTGATTTCTTTTCGCTCCTTTGGAAGCACGGATGCAAGCAGAACCGTCCTACTGCCAGCTAAAACATAAAAAACATCCATGGCTCAGGTAGTCGAGTGGTTTAAGGTTCCCCACTTGCAATGTATGGCTACCACATGATTGTAGGGGTTCAAACCCCAAGGCGGCATGGGCGATGCAAACCGCTAAATTACAGGATCCATGTGTAGGACAAAAGCACAACCGCAACCTCTGCTTCAGCAGGTGGTCGGAGCAGTTCACCGGCAACTGGTTGGTCATTGCGTTGCTGTATATCAGAAGACTAATCGCGCCACTGCTGGAGCCAATTCTTTTTTTCACACGTATAAAAGAGCTAGCAAGGCTAGCTAGCCCACTGCAGCCATCCCGCAGCAGGATCTCCACCATCCACCATCCCACTGTTTTACTGCCAGCTATAATGCAAAAAACGTCCATGGCTCCAATGGTCGAGTGGTTTAAGTTTCCCCACTTGCAATGGATGGCTACCACGTGATGCTCGGGGTTCAAATCCCAGGGTGGCGTGTGCGAATGAAAACCACTAAACTACAGGATCTTCTTGTGGTTTCAGATGCTGTGTTCAAAAAGTCAGAGCAAATTGTACAACGCAGAAACTAACTACAAGACTACCTGAGCCACATTTTACATTTTTAAAATAAAGAAAAAAAGATCTTCCTTTTAACCTGACATTCCTCCCTATGCAAATCTTCTGCAGCTGGCAATTAGGCGTTGATCATAATCAGCAGCTGCATCAAATTATTATAAAATTTATTATTGTAATAATGATAAATATATTATATATTAATATGTCATTATATATTTGTATCTATTATAAATAAGATAATCATTGTAATAAATTATTACATTGTATGTGCAGCTACTTTTAAAACAGCTGAATTAACTTTTTTTACATTTCATAACATGTCAAAGTGGAATTACACTTCCGTTGAACTCATTTCTTGGCGTGCTTTGAACCTGTTTGAACCGTCTTTCATTTTGGGAGAGCACGAGTTGAATAAATTAAGCTTGATAAACTTTCTATTTTCATAAGTTTATTCATCCTAAGATAGAAAGGTCTCGTTGGAGTCATGAGTGAAGTTTGGATTTAGAGTCTCTAATTTTTTTTTCCATATTTAAGGTTGATTCTTGTTGTTTTGTTCTAACAGTTCCCTAGTGTTTAAGATTTAATTTAATTCTCTCTATGGAGAGATCAGTATCATGAAGACATTTTAAACGCCCCGTTTCATCCAGACATGTTGAGAGACGTTCTGCTCATTTTGAGCAGAATTAACAGATCTATGTGCACATAGAGGGTTGGTTTTGGAAGTGTCCAGGTGTTCGACGGTGGAGAGGGTTTCTCTGAGTTCGGGGGTGATGCCGTTTGGGCTCATTCCGGACATGTGGAGTCAGGCGAATGGGGAAAGCGTTTCCAAAGGCGGGATGGAGGTGTGGGGGGGTCGGAAGCGATCTGGGGGGGGGTCACCTTTGCCCTGAGGAATGACTTTAGCCGGTCGGGCGACGGTTCCCCTCGGGCAGGGACCCCGCGGGAAGCGTTACCCTGAAGAGAGCTGTGTCGAGAACTTATGGGGAACCCCGAAGGATCGCAGGGTCGGGATCGGGGTCCCCGGAGGTCCCAGCGACGCGGGGTTCGGAGCGGAGGTCGGGCGGGATCCCGGTTACAAAAGCCCGGGGTCCGGCGGCGCCTGGAGCGGCCCGGTACTGTAGAACCGGGTCGCCATAAGTCGGCATGGGGTGGTGCTGCCCTATGTCTGCTAGTGTGTTGGGCCCTGAAAAAATCTGTCGGAGCTCAGGTCCGGGGCGGGTGGCGTTTGGGCCGGTGGGGGAGGTTCCCGGGAATAAAAGGGGAGCGCTTTTGCCATCCGGAAGCCTTTGGTCGAGGAGCTATAGGGCCGCCACGAGGGAGCCGAAGGGTGTGCTGCCGGATGTCTGCGAGTGTCACACGGAAGCACGTATGACACGTGCTTCCGTAGCTTTTAGTATGATAATTATATGTTTATTCCATTAAAATTGAAACTACTAAACATCTATATTTTAAAGAATGAAGTCTGAATATATGATCAACAGAGAATTTCTGCTGTTAGCATTTAGCACCAAGAAAACGTTTGAGGCTGGTTGTGTGTTATGGAGGGCCTCTTGACATACGGAATCATGGGGTGGTGCTCCCGGATGGCTGCCTCACCAGAGGCACGAGCCATAAGGAGACGTCCAGGGCTCCCGCAGAGCGTCTGTGCCTCTGCCCGGGTTCGGTGCTCCGATCCCGGGTAGAGGGTTCCAGTCATTTGCTGGAACGGTTCAGCCATTCGGCGGAAGGGGGGGGGAGTTGTGCTTGGTGGTGGCTAACTACTTTGTGCTTGTGCTTTGTGTGGATCCGGCGATGCGGTTCGCCATAAGTCGGCATGGGGTGGTGCTGCCCTATGTCTGCGAGTGTGTGACGGGGGCAGGGTACAACAGGGCTTCCAGTCCAGCTGTCAGTTTCACAGGAATTGTGTACGAGTTCTTCTAGCTGAACTTTTTGTTTTGTTTTTAACTCTGCCTTGACTTTTTTCCGTCGGCCCTTTGACCGGGCGCTCGGAGGGGTTCGGGGGTCGATCCGTCACCCTGTGGGGTGGGTGGTTGCAGCCATAAGTCATCATGGGGTGGTGCTGCCCTATGTCTGCAAGTGTTACGGTGGCCAAAAAAATGTTTTGGAGCTCAGGTGTGGGGCGGTTGGCGTTTGGGCCGGTCGGGGAGGGTCCCGGGAATAAAAGGGGAGCGCTTTTGCCATCCGGAAGCCTTTGGTTAAGGAGCTATAGGGCCGCCACGAGGGAGCCGAAGGGTGTGCTGCCGGATGTCGCGGGTCTGCAGGCCGAAAGGTCAAGCTCCAGAGGTCACGGGCGGGTAGGAGGGGCAAATTCGAGGGGGTTAGGTAGGGGAGTGTCCCGGGAATAAAAGGGGAGCGCTTTAGCTGTAGTGGCTGTGGGTGATTTGCTACTGGGGGAAAGATTCTACTGTTCTTTTTCTTGATGATGAACTGTTTTTTTATCTTAGCATATGTTTTTAGAACAAAAACATATGCTAAGATATGTCAGCTCCTTCGGTCGAGGAGCTGTAGGCCCGCCACGAGGGAGCCGAAGGGGGTGCTGCCGGATGTCATACATCCGGCATCACGAGCTGGTGCTGCCAAACGGCCTCCTCCACCTCCTACCTACATTGTTTTTTTTTGGGGGGGGGGGAGGGAGGGAGGGAGGGAGGGGTGTAGGTAGAGTCCGGACGTTAGTATTTGTGAATGTTTTCCACCGTTTAGAAAAGAAAAGTATTCATGGACTGATATTAGCAGTGAGGACATACAGAGGGTGGAGGGGCCCCTCCCAGGGCTCCCGCCGAACGGCTGAGCCTCTGCCCGGGTTCGGTGCTCCGATCCCGGGTAAGGGGTTCAGCCATTTGCTGGAATGGTTCAGCCATTCGGCGGAAGGGGACTTGTGCTTCGTGTGGTGACTTTTGTGCTTGTGCTCGGGGAAGCTATCTATAGACCCGCCACGAGGGAGCCGAAGGTCAAAGGTGACGAAGCAAACTGTACTTTAATGGCCTTTTCTGTGGCACGGGATCATTTCTGGTGAGGTGAGAAGTGGTTATGCGCACTTCAATTTTTCCGCCACTAGATGGAGTCGGTCGCTGCATTTCAGGCCAAATCAGGGAATAGGAAAGCTTCAGCGTCTTTCCTAACTCACAAGACACTAGGATAGAGGGCTACAGCCAAGTCAGATCAGTCAAAATGAGAATAACTCGTGAAGCGAACGTGCTACGGATGCCGAAGCCAGGTCTGCGGTGGGGTTCGCACGGGTTCCGGACGCGTGTGCCGCGACGGCTTCTTCGCCCGACTCAGGGTTTAGCCTGCGTGGGCCGACGGAGGATCAGTCGGAAACGGGTTAGGCGTTAGGGATCCGTGGGGTTAGGCGTTAGGGATCCGTGGCGTTAGGGCTGTGCCAAATCAGGGAATAGGGAAAAAAAAATCGAGCCTCCCCCCTAGCTTTGACTGAAATCCTGAGAGGTTAGGTTGAGGGAAAATATTGGACGGTAAGGCTTCCAAAAAAAAACAGTGAAACGGTCCATAATAAAAATAAATTAGGTTTGTTTTAGGTTTAGGCACGGAGAGCAAGATTTAAGTTAAAGAAACGGGGAGAAGGCCGTTCAAAGGGGAGAAGATAATTATCATTTTAAAAAAGGAGTAAAATTACCCATCAGTTAAATGTCAGGTGAAAGTCTTTGTGCAGTTCATTTATTCCTCCTCCGGATGGCGCCGGTCGAGCATCGGGTGACATTTGGTGGCACGGGATCATTTCTGGTGAGGGGAAAGGTGAGAAGTGGTTATGCGCACTTCAATTTTTCCGCCACTAGATGGAGTCGGTCGCTGCATTTCAGGCCAAATCAGGGAATAGGAGAAAGCAGGAGCCTCTTCCCTAGCTGGAGCCTCTTCCCTAACCGCTCAGAGCAGGATATAGGAAGAAAACCCAGTTGCTCATTTGAGCACTCGAAATAGCTCCGAAACGGTGAGCCTCAGGCGGGCGAAACTCGGCACAGAGAGTCTGCGGGTGGGGTGCCAGATGCCCGGGAATTCTGACCGGCGTGGCACGTTCCCCCGCCGTCGCTCCCATAGACTCCCATTGATCTGAAAAAGCGCACCGCTCAAAATGAATGGGGAAAGGCAAGGAGCATCGAGGTTGTTGTTTAGGGGTCCCTAATCAGATTGGGGTTAGGTGGAGCGAGGTCAAAGGTCACGAAGCAAACTGTACTTTAAGGGCCTTTTCTAACAAGTTTAGCTGTGACTGAAATCCTGAGAGGTTAGGTTGAGGGAGAATACTGGAAGGTAAGGCTTCCCAAAAAAACTGGAAAACGGTCCATAATAAAAATAAATTAGGTTTGTTTTAGGTTTAGGCACGGAGAGCAAGATTTAAGTTAAAGAAACGGGGAGAAGGCCGTTTAAAGGGGAGAAGATAATTATCGTTTTAAAAAAGGAGTAAAATTACCCATCAATTCAATGTCAGGTGAAAGTCTTTGTGCAGTTCATTTATTCCTCCTCCGGATGGCGCCGGTGGAGGATCGGGTGACATTTGGTTGTGCTGGATCAGTTCTGGTGAGGTGAGAAGTGGTTATGCGCACTTCAATTTTCCGTCCACTAGATGGAGTCGGTAACTGCCATCACATGTGCCAAATCAGGGAATAGGAAAGCTTCAGCGTCTTTCCTAACTCACAAGACACTAGGATAGAGGGCTACAGCCAAGTCAGATCAGTCAAAATGAGAATAACTCGTGAAGCGAACGTGCTACGGATGCCGAAGCCAGGTCTGCGGTGGGGTTCGCACGGGTTCCGGACGCGTGTGCCGCGACGGCTTCTTCGCCCGACTCAGGGTTTAGCCTGCGTGGGCCGACGGAGGATCAGTCGGAAACGGGTTAGGCGTTAGGGATCCGTGGGGTTAGGCGTTAGGGATCCGTGGCGTTAGGGCTGTGCCAAATCAGGGAATAGGGAAAAAAAAATCGAGCCTCCCCCCTAGCTTTGACTGAAATCCTGAGAGGTTAGGTTGAGGGAAAATATTGGACGGTAAGGCTTCCAAAAAAAAACAGTGAAACGGTCCATAATAAAAATAAATTAGGTTTGTTTTAGGTTTAGGCACGGAGAGCAAGATTTAAGTTAAAGAAACGGGGAGAAGGCCGTTCAAAGGGGAGAAGATAATTATCATTTTAAAAAAGGAGTAAAATTACCCATCAGTTAAATGTCAGGTGAAAGTCTTTGTGCAGTTCATTTATTCCTCCTCCGGATGGCGCCGGTCGAGCATCGGGTGACATTTGGTGGCACGGGATCATTTCTGGTGAGGGGAAAGGTGAGAAGTGGTTATGCGCACTTCAATTTTTCCGCCACTAGATGGAGTCGGTCGCTGCATTTCAGGCCAAATCAGGGAATAGGAGAAAGCAGGAGCCTCTTCCCTAGCTGGAGCCTCTTCCCTAACCGCTCAGAGCAGGATATAGGAAGAAAACCCAGTTGCTCATTTGAGCACTCGAAATAGCTCCGAAACGGTGAGCCTCAGGCGGGCGAAACTCGGCACAGAGAGTCTGCGGGTGGGGTGCCAGATGCCCGGGAATTCTGACCGGCGTGGCACGTTCCCCCGCCGTCGCTCCCATAGACTCCCATTGATCTGAAAAAGCGCACCGCTCAAAATGAATGGGGAAAGGCAAGGAGCATCGAGGTTGTTGTTTAGGGGTCCCTAATCAGATTGGGGTTAGGTGGAGCGAGGTCAAAGGTCACGAAGCAAACTGTACTTTAAGGGCCTTTTCTAACAAGTTTAGCTGTGACTGAAATCCTGAGAGGTTAGGTTGAGGGAGAATACTGGAAGGTAAGGCTTCCCAAAAAAACTGGAAAACGGTCCATAATAAAAATAAATTAGGTTTGTTTTAGGTTTAGGCACGGAGAGCAAGATTTAAGTTAAAGAAACGGGGAGAAGGCCGTTTAAAGGGGAGAAGATAATTATCGTTTTAAAAAAGGAGTAAAATTACCCATCAATTCAATGTCAGGTGAAAGTCTTTGTGCAGTTCATTTATTCCTCCTCCGGATGGCGCCGGTGGAGGAACGGGTGACATTTGGTTGTGCTGGATCAGTTCTGGTGAGGTGAGAAGTGGTTATGCGCACTTCAATTTTCCGTCCACTAGATGGAGTCAGTAACTGCCATCACATGTGCCAAATCAGGGAATAGGAAAGCTTCAGCGTCTTTCCTAACTCACAAGACACTAGGATAGAGGGCTACAGCCAAGTCAGATCAGTCAAAATGAGAATAACTCGTGAAGCGAACGTGCTACGGATGCCGAAGCCAGGTCTGCGGTGGGGTTCGCACGGGTTCCGGACGCGTGTGCCGCGACGGCTTCTTCGCCCGACTCAGGGTTTAGCCTGCGTGGGCCGACGGAGGATCAGTCGGAAACGGGTTAGGCGTTAGGGATCCGTGGGGTTAGGCGTTAGGGATCCGTGGCGTTAGGGCTGTGCCAAATCAGGGAATAGGGAAAAAAAAATCGAGCCTCCCCCCTAGCTTTGACTGAAATCCTGAGAGGTTAGGTTGAGGGAAAATATTGGACGGTAAGGCTTCCAAAAAAAAACAGTGAAACGGTCCATAATAAAAATAAATTAGGTTTGTTTTAGGTTTAGGCACGGAGAGCAAGATTTAAGTTAAAGAAACGGGGAGAAGGCCGTTCAAAGGGGAGAAGATAATTATCATTTTAAAAAAGGAGTAAAATTACCCATCAGTTAAATGTCAGGTGAAAGTCTTTGTGCAGTTCATTTATTCCTCCTCCGGATGGCGCCGGTCGAGCATCGGGTGACATTTGGTGGCACGGGATCATTTCTGGTGAGGGGAAAGGTGAGAAGTGGTTATGCGCACTTCAATTTTTCCGCCACTAGATGGAGTCGGTCGCTGCATTTCAGGCCAAATCAGGGAATAGGAGAAAGCAGGAGCCTCTTCCCTAGCTGGAGCCTCTTCCCTAACCGCTCAGAGCAGGATATAGGAAGAAAACCCAGTTGCTCATTTGAGCACTCGAAATAGCTCCGAAACGGTGAGCCTCAGGCGGGCGAAACTCGGCACAGAGAGTCTGCGGGTGGGGTGCCAGATGCCCGGGAATTCTGACCGGCGTGGCACGTTCCCCCGCCGTCGCTCCCATAGACTCCCATTGATCTGAAAAAGCGCACCGCTCAAAATGAATGGGGAAAGGCAAGGAGCATCGAGGTTGTTGTTTAGGGGTCCCTAATCAGATTGGGGTTAGGTGGAGCGAGGTCAAAGGTCACGAAGCAAACTGTACTTTAAGGGCCTTTTCTAACAAGTTTAGCTGTGACTGAAATCCTGAGAGGTTAGGTTGAGGGAGAATACTGGAAGGTAAGGCTTCCCAAAAAAACTGGAAAACGGTCCATAATAAAAATAAATTAGGTTTGTTTTAGGTTTAGGCACGGAGAGCAAGATTTAAGTTAAAGAAACGGGGAGAAGGCCGTTTAAAGGGGAGAAGATAATTATCGTTTTAAAAAAGGAGTAAAATTACCCATCAATTCAATGTCAGGTGAAAGTCTTTGTGCAGTTCATTTATTCCTCCTCCGGATGGCGCCGGTGGAGGATCGGGTGACATTTGGTTGTGCTGGATCAGTTCTGGTGAGGTGAGAAGTGGTTATGCGCACTTCAATTTTCCGTCCACTAGATGGAGTCGGTAACTGCCATCACATGTGCCAAATCAGGGAATAGGAAAGCTTCAGCGTCTTTCCTAACTCACAAGACACTAGGATAGAGGGCTACAGCCAAGTCAGATCAGTCAAAATGAGAATAACTCGTGAAGCGAACGTGCTACGGATGCCGAAGCCAGGTCTGCGGTGGGGTTCGCACGGGTTCCGGACGCGTGTGCCGCGACGGCTTCTTCGCCCGACTCAGGGTTTAGCCTGCGTGGGCCGACGGAGGATCAGTCGGAAACGGGTTAGGCGTTAGGGATCCGTGGGGTTAGGCGTTAGGGATCCGTGGCGTTAGGGCTGTGCCAAATCAGGGAATAGGGAAAAAAAAATCGAGCCTCCCCCCTAGCTTTGACTGAAATCCTGAGAGGTTAGGTTGAGGGAAAATATTGGACGGTAAGGCTTCCAAAAAAAAACAGTGAAACGGTCCATAATAAAAATAAATTAGGTTTGTTTTAGGTTTAGGCACGGAGAGCAAGATTTAAGTTAAAGAAACGGGGAGAAGGCCGTTCAAAGGGGAGAAGATAATTATCATTTTAAAAAAGGAGTAAAATTACCCATCAGTTAAATGTCAGGTGAAAGTCTTTGTGCAGTTCATTTATTCCTCCTCCGGATGGCGCCGGTCGAGCATCGGGTGACATTTGGTGGCACGGGATCATTTCTGGTGAGGGGAAAGGTGAGAAGTGGTTATGCGCACTTCAATTTTTCCGCCACTAGATGGAGTCGGTCGCTGCATTTCAGGCCAAATCAGGGAATAGGAGAAAGCAGGAGCCTCTTCCCTAGCTGGAGCCTCTTCCCTAACCGCTCAGAGCAGGATATAGGAAGAAAACCCAGTTGCTCATTTGAGCACTCGAAATAGCTCCGAAACGGTGAGCCTCAGGCGGGCGAAACTCGGCACAGAGAGTCTGCGGGTGGGGTGCCAGATGCCCGGGAATTCTGACCGGCGTGGCACGTTCCCCCGCCGTCGCTCCCATAGACTCCCATTGATCTGAAAAAGCGCACCGCTCAAAATGAATGGGGAAAGGCAAGGAGCATCGAGGTTGTTGTTTAGGGGTCCCTAATCAGATTGGGGTTAGGTGGAGCGAGGTCAAAGGTCACGAAGCAAACTGTACTTTAAGGGCCTTTTCTAACAAGTTTAGCTGTGACTGAAATCCTGAGAGGTTAGGTTGAGGGAGAATACTGGAAGGTAAGGCTTCCCAAAAAAACTGGAAAACGGTCCATAATAAAAATAAATTAGGTTTGTTTTAGGTTTAGGCACGGAGAGCAAGATTTAAGTTAAAGAAACGGGGAGAAGGCCGTTTAAAGGGGAGAAGATAATTATCGTTTTAAAAAAGGAGTAAAATTACCCATCAATTCAATGTCAGGTGAAAGTCTTTGTGCAGTTCATTTATTCCTCCTCCGGATGGCGCCGGTGGAGGAACGGGTGACATTTGGTTGTGCTGGATCAGTTCTGGTGAGGTGAGAAGTGGTTATGCGCACTTCAATTTTCCGTCCACTAGATGGAGTCAGTAACTGCCATCACATGTGCCAAATCAGGGAATAGGAAAGCTTCAGCGTCTTTCCTAACTCACAAGACACTAGGATAGAGGGCTACAGCCAAGTCAGATCAGTCAAAATGAGAATAACTCGTGAAGCGAACGTGCTACGGATGCCGAAGCCAGGTCTGCGGTGGGGTTCGCACGGGTTCCGGACGCGTGTGCCGCGACGGCTTCTTCGCCCGACTCAGGGTTTAGCCTGCGTGGGCCGACGGAGGATCAGTCGGAAACGGGTTAGGCGTTAGGGATCCGTGGGGTTAGGCGTTAGGGATCCGTGGCGTTAGGGCTGTGCCAAATCAGGGAATAGGGAAAAAAAAATCGAGCCTCCCCCCTAGCTTTGACTGAAATCCTGAGAGGTTAGGTTGAGGGAAAATATTGGACGGTAAGGCTTCCAAAAAAAAACAGTGAAACGGTCCATAATAAAAATAAATTAGGTTTGTTTTAGGTTTAGGCACGGAGAGCAAGATTTAAGTTAAAGAAACGGGGAGAAGGCCGTTCAAAGGGGAGAAGATAATTATCATTTTAAAAAAGGAGTAAAATTACCCATCAGTTAAATGTCAGGTGAAAGTCTTTGTGCAGTTCATTTATTCCTCCTCCGGATGGCGCCGGTCGAGCATCGGGTGACATTTGGTGGCACGGGATCATTTCTGGTGAGGGGAAAGGTGAGAAGTGGTTATGCGCACTTCAATTTTTCCGCCACTAGATGGAGTCGGTCGCTGCATTTCAGGCCAAATCAGGGAATAGGAGAAAGCAGGAGCCTCTTCCCTAGCTGGAGCCTCTTCCCTAACCGCTCAGAGCAGGATATAGGAAGAAAACCCAGTTGCTCATTTGAGCACTCGAAATAGCTCCGAAACGGTGAGCCTCAGGCGGGCGAAACTCGGCACAGAGAGTCTGCGGGTGGGGTGCCAGATGCCCGGGAATTCTGACCGGCGTGGCACGTTCCCCCGCCGTCGCTCCCATAGACTCCCATTGATCTGAAAAAGCGCACCGCTCAAAATGAATGGGGAAAGGCAAGGAGCATCGAGGTTGTTGTTTAGGGGTCCCTAATCAGATTGGGGTTAGGTGGAGCGAGGTCAAAGGTCACGAAGCAAACTGTACTTTAAGGGCCTTTTCTAACAAGTTTAGCTGTGACTGAAATCCTGAGAGGTTAGGTTGAGGGAGAATACTGGAAGGTAAGGCTTCCCAAAAAAACTGGAAAACGGTCCATAATAAAAATAAATTAGGTTTGTTTTAGGTTTAGGCACGGAGAGCAAGATTTAAGTTAAAGAAACGGGGAGAAGGCCGTTTAAAGGGGAGAAGATAATTATCGTTTTAAAAAAGGAGTAAAATTACCCATCAATTCAATGTCAGGTGAAAGTCTTTGTGCAGTTCATTTATTCCTCCTCCGGATGGCGCCGGTGGAGGATCGGGTGACATTTGGTTGTGCTGGATCAGTTCTGGTGAGGTGAGAAGTGGTTATGCGCACTTCAATTTTCCGTCCACTAGATGGAGTCAGTAACTGCCATCACATGTGCCAAATCAGGGAATAGGAAAGCTTCAGCGTCTTTCCTAACTCACAAGACACTAGGATAGAGGGCTACAGCCAAGTCAGATCAGTCAAAATGAGAATAACTCGTGAAGCGAACGTGCTACGGATGCCGAAGCCAGGTCTGCGGTGGGGTTCGCACGGGTTCCGGACGCGTGTGCCGCGACGGCTTCTTCGCCCGACTCAGGGTTTAGCCTGCGTGGGCCGACGGAGGATCAGTCGGAAACGGGTTAGGCGTTAGGGATCCGTGGGGTTAGGCGTTAGGGATCCGTGGCGTTAGGGCTGTGCCAAATCAGGGAATAGGGAAAAAAAAATCGAGCCTCCCCCCTAGCTTTGACTGAAATCCTGAGAGGTTAGGTTGAGGGAAAATATTGGACGGTAAGGCTTCCAAAAAAAAACAGTGAAACGGTCCATAATAAAAATAAATTAGGTTTGTTTTAGGTTTAGGCACGGAGAGCAAGATTTAAGTTAAAGAAACGGGGAGAAGGCCGTTCAAAGGGGAGAAGATAATTATCATTTTAAAAAAGGAGTAAAATTACCCATCAGTTAAATGTCAGGTGAAAGTCTTTGTGCAGTTCATTTATTCCTCCTCCGGATGGCGCCGGTCGAGCATCGGGTGACATTTGGTGGCACGGGATCATTTCTGGTGAGGTGAGAAGCGGTTATGCGCACTTCAATTTTTCCGCCACTAGATGGAGTCGGTCGCTGCATTTCAGGCCAAATCAGGGAATAGGAAAGCTTCAGCGTCTTTCCTAACTCACAAGACACTAGGATAGAGGGCTACAGCCAAGTCAGATCAGTCAAAATGAGAATAACTCGTGAAGCGAACGTGCTACGGATGCCGAAGCCAGGTCTGCGGTGGGGTTCGCACGGGTTCCGGACGCGTGTGCCGCGACGGCTTCTTCGCCCGACTCAGGGTTTAGCCTGCGTGGGCCGACGGAGGATCAGTCGGAAACGGGTTAGGCGTTAGGGATCCGTGGGGTTAGGCGTTAGGGATCCGTGGCGTTAGGGCTGTGCCAAATCAGGGAATAGGGAAAAAAAAATCGAGCCTCCCCCCTAGCTTTGACTGAAATCCTGAGAGGTTAGGTTGAGGGAAAATATTGGACGGTAAGGCTTCCAAAAAAAAACAGTGAAACGGTCCATAATAAAAATAAATTAGGTTTGTTTTAGGTTTAGGCACGGAGAGCAAGATTTAAGTTAAAGAAACGGGGAGAAGGCCGTTCAAAGGGGAGAAGATAATTATCATTTTAAAAAAGGAGTAAAATTACCCATCAGTTAAATGTCAGGTGAAAGTCTTTGTGCAGTTCATTTATTCCTCCTCCGGATGGCGCCGGTCGAGCATCGGGTGACATTTGGTGGCACGGGATCATTTCTGGTGAGGGGAAAGGTGAGAAGTGGTTATGCGCACTTCAATTTTTCCGCCACTAGATGGAGTCGGTCGCTGCATTTCAGGCCAAATCAGGGAATAGGAGAAAGCAGGAGCCTCTTCCCTAGCTGGAGCCTCTTCCCTAACCGCTCAGAGCAGGATATAGGAAGAAAACCCAGTTGCTCATTTGAGCACTCGAAATAGCTCCGAAACGGTGAGCCTCAGGCGGGCGAAACTCGGCACAGAGAGTCTGCGGGTGGGGTGCCAGATGCCCGGGAATTCTGACCGGCGTGGCACGTTCCCCCGCCGTCGCTCCCATAGACTCCCATTGATCTGAAAAAGCGCACCGCTCAAAATGAATGGGGAAAGGCAAGGAGCATCGAGGTTGTTGTTTAGGGGTCCCTAATCAGATTGGGGTTAGGTGGAGCGAGGTCAAAGGTCACGAAGCAAACTGTACTTTAAGGGCCTTTTCTAACAAGTTTAGCTGTGACTGAAATCCTGAGAGGTTAGGTTGAGGGAGAATACTGGAAGGTAAGGCTTCCCAAAAAAACTGGAAAACGGTCCATAATAAAAATAAATTAGGTTTGTTTTAGGTTTAGGCACGGAGAGCAAGATTTAAGTTAAAGAAACGGGGAGAAGGCCGTTTAAAGGGGAGAAGATAATTATCGTTTTAAAAAAGGAGTAAAATTACCCATCAATTCAATGTCAGGTGAAAGTCTTTGTGCAGTTCATTTATTCCTCCTCCGGATGGCGCCGGTGGAGGATCGGGTGACATTTGGTTGTGCTGGATCAGTTCTGGTGAGGTGAGAAGTGGTTATGCGCACTTCAATTTTCCGTCCACTAGATGGAGTCGGTAACTGCCATCACATGTGCCAAATCAGGGAATAGGAAAGCTTCAGCGTCTTTCCTAACTCACAAGACACTAGGATAGAGGGCTACAGCCAAGTCAGATCAGTCAAAATGAGAATAACTCGTGAAGCGAACGTGCTACGGATGCCGAAGCCAGGTCTGCGGTGGGGTTCGCACGGGTTCCGGACGCGTGTGCCGCGACGGCTTCTTCGCCCGACTCAGGGTTTAGCCTGCGTGGGCCGACGGAGGATCAGTCGGAAACGGGTTAGGCGTTAGGGATCCGTGGGGGTAGACCCAGGGCTCCCATGTGTCCGGAGGTTATAATTGAAAATGCCACGCCATGCCGAAAAATGCTGCCTAGGGGCTATGAGGTCCATGTTGGCCACGGTGCAGCATTTGAATGGGGAATTGGGGATCAGTTTTAGCCATTTGGGCGGACGCGCAGTGTCCTCGCAGACACACTTGGGGGAGCTCTTGTATTGGTTTTGGAAGGGTCCGGGTGTTGTACTGTGGAGAGGGTTTCTCTGAGTTCGGGGGTGATGCCGTTTGGGCTCATTCCTGACACGTGGAGTCAGGCGAATGGGGAAAGCGTTTCCAAAGGCGGGATGGAGGTCTGGGGGGGTCGGAAGCGATGCGGGGGGGTGACCTTTGCCCTGAGGAAGCACTTTAGCCACATGGGGGCATTTGGTTATTTGAAGAAATACGTGTTTGGGGTCGATCCGTGACCCCGTGGGTGGGTGGTTGCAGCCATAAGTCGACATGGGTCGGTGCTGCCCTATGTCTGACGGGGGCAGGGTACAACAGCGCTTTCAGTCCGGCTCTCATTTTCACAGGAATTGTGTACGAGTTCCTCTAGCTGAAGTTTTGTTTTTAACTCTGCCTTGACTTGTTTCCGTCGGGTTAGGGTTAGGGTTAGGGTTAGGGTAGGGTTAGGGTTAGGGTTAGGGTTAGGGTTAGGGTTAGGGTTAGGACGAGTGTTGCGGGTTGGAGCAGGGTTTGGGTTCAAGGTCAAAGGTCAGGAAACCAATATTGGTTCCCCAAACCAATGCCTCTTACCCTCTACCCCGCCCAGATGCACGGGCACGTCCCGCCCGGAGAATCAACAGTGCAGCCTATCTCTCGTTGAGGCCCCTGGGGATCTTAGTGTCCAACCTGTGGATCCAGAGCCTTTCAGCTCTCCTCCTCTGGGCCGGAGACCACGCCGGGTTGGAGTTCAGCACCAGAGCCGAAACAGAGGTCCAACCGTGCCTAATAAAGTGTCGAATTAGGGGTACATGTGTCTTTTTTTGCTTTTGAATATTATGTCTGTGTTGGACAAAACGGGTGAGGAGGGTGTTTCCCGTTTCGCCGACATAATTCATTTTACAAATTTTACATGTGATTAGATAAACACAATTTTTTAATTTAGGGTGGCCTAATTGATCTAATTTAAAAATTGTGTTGTTAAATTTATTTTGTACCCAACTCAACTGTTTGAAAAAATCACTCTGACCTTTCACCTTGGGTTTCTCCAGAGGTTTGACTTCAGCTTTAACTAGGAAGTCTCTCAAATTTTTGTTCCTTTTATATGCCGCAATTATTCTATAATTTTGAAGTAAAGAGGTTTCTGATTGGAATTTGGTGAAATTTTGTTTAATATTATATACAAATTGGCCTGCTGAAGAGGTGAAGGTTGTGATCAGAGGAAGTAGGGGAGACGGATCGGGGGGTCTGGACTCAAGGAAGCCTTTCCTACATGCCCTGAGGAAAGTCCTGGAATATCCTCTTTTGGAAAGTGCAGAGAACAGGATCTTAACAGCCTCCTCAAAATCTGCTCTCTGCGTACATATCCTGTGGAATCTGAGGAGTTGTGACTTGATGAGGCCGGCATATGTGTGCCTTGGGTGATAACTGGTTTTAAATAAGAGGGCATGTGTGTCTGTTTCTTTGAAAAAAACCTTGATATCCAATTTGTGTGTCGTGTCAAAATTTGGTCCTTTAAAGGTGGTTGTGTCCAGAAAATCTACCGCTTTAACGCTTGTAGTGGACTTGACTGTAATGGAGGGATTGTATGTGTTTAAATGATTGAGGAATTCCTTAAAGTCTTCTTCAGAATGAGTCCAGACCCCCCAGATGTCGTCCAGGTATCTGAAATAAAATAAAGGGGTCTTTCTGCAAGTGCTGAGGGCACCCTCCTCCCAGTCAGCCATGAATATATTTGCATAGGCAGGTGCAAATTTTTTACCCATGGCTGTACCTTTCACTTGCAGGAAGAAGTTTCCGTCAAAAACAAAGTCATTCCTTTTCAGGTTGATCTCCAGCAGCTGGATTAATTCACGATCTGGCCTCCTCGAATCTGGGTACTTAAAGAATATTCTTTTAATGCAACTAATTCCTTCATTTATATCAATGTTAGTGTACAAACTGTCTATGTCAATGGTAAATAGAATAGAGTCCTGAGGTAGGGAAATTAATTTGATTTTTTCAATAAAATCATAGGTATCTTTAATATAGCTTTTGTGTAATATGGATAGAGGGTATAAATAATGATCAATAAATTCTGCTGTGTTATATGTTTCACTCCCACAGTCTGAAACAATTGGTCTTCCATGTGGGATCTCATTTTTCTTGCTCCAAGCTTCTCTTTTTTTGTGTATTTTAGGGAGCAAATAAAATCTCCTGGCTCTGGGTTCAGGAGGCCCAAGCAGGTAAGATTTTTGTTTAGCATTAATGAATTTCTTTTTATGTAGATTGTCAATTATTTTTCTAATTAGGGGGGCTGTTTCTTTATAAATAGGAGCATCCAATTTCTTATAATATGTTTGATTGTATAATTGTTTATAGCCCTCCCACAGGTACTGTTCTCTATCCATAATCACAATAGCACTGCCTTTATCAGCAGGTTTAATTATTATATTCTTGTTATCCATTAATTCTTTAAGTGCTTTGCTTTCTTCTATAGTTAGGTTAGGTATGGTTTTACTAAATTTAAAGTTTTTATCTAGGTATTTTAGATCTTTATTAATTAATTTTCCCACCTCAGGAGGAAGAGCGTCGATTGGAGGAGACCAGTCGGATTCAGGTAAGAAAGGTAGGTTCTTATTACTGTTAGATACATCATCCTTGTAATACACTGCTAGTTTAATTCTTCTGTGATACTTTTGTAATTCAAACCTCATTTGCATTTTAGTTATTTGTTTATTGTCAACCTGACTAGGAATGAAGGTTAGACCTCTGCTCAAAAGGGAACGCTGTGCATCACTCAGAATAAAGGATTTTGAAAGATTACAGATATTATTATGTACAATCTGAGAGTGCCCTTCCTTCTCTCCAAGGCTCTCAGGGCAATCTATTTTAACCACTCACCCCAGTGGTTGAGAAGACGGGATGCAGTGGCCTTGGTCCAGTGGATTCTGTCCCTGGCCACCGTGAAGGACGTCTTCTTCAGTGCAGGGATGTAGAGAGGAAGCTGCATGATGTGAGTGTTCAGGTGAGAGAGGATTGCCTGTTCATGTTGAGGCAGAGCAGATGAGAAGTTGACCTCAGGAACATAAACATCTGCATTAGGACACTTGGTCCTGGCAGCTCTCACAGCCGCCTTCATCTCTCTCACAACAGCTTCCTTGTTTCTCTGGGATCTGTGGTTGATCCCCAGAGAGAGGATCAGACGCTCGACACCCTCGTTGATCTGCGTTCTTCCAAACAGGTGTGTCAGATGTCTCCATCTGGCACCGGAGAAGCTGATGACCTGCAGATCAGGGTTGCTCACGTTCGGGAACCTCGCTACGTTGGAGTCTCCGATGATGACACATCTGCTGTCGAGGTTGAGGGCCCAGTTCCTGGTCTTGGACAGGACGCCCTCCTGCCCGGCTGTCATCAGGGCCCGGCCGACAGAAGGGCCCGTGGGGCCGGCCGTGGAGGAGACAGAGGCAGGAACACCAAACGTGAGCTTACGTTGAGTGCTGACCTGTAGCCTGCGTTGGATGGGGGCCATCCTGGGTCGCAGAGAGGTCATTCGAACTTCACGAAGGGAGGGTGTGGGGGTGGAGGAGCGGGTAGATGGAGATCTGTATCTCTGGAGCTCCTCCTGCAGGAACTCAGCCACAAAGGAGATGTCCTCATCTAGAGCAGGAGTTGACCTTCTCTGTGGAGGAGCAGGCACAGGGGTTTGAGCTGTTCTCCGGGGGACAGAGGTGGTTTCTCTGGCTGGGTCCTGCTGACGTTGGGGCAGAGGAGTGATGTTCTCTGCTGCATGGTGAGGGGGAGGGGGGCTGCATGCTGCATCCAGGCTCCTCACAGATGTCACAGGTGACCAGTCATTTTGGGGAGGATCTGTCATGGTAGCTGTGGTTGACATGACAGGTCTAGGGGGTGGGGGAGGAGGGGGGGAGGGAGAGGAGGAGGAAGAGGAGGGGGAAGATCGAGGGACCACCGGTTGGGAGGGGGAACGGTGGAAGTAATCATATTCATCCTCCTCCTCTGTAGTTGCAGCTTGAGTTGGTGGAGGGTGATCAGCAGGTTCACCCTCTGTTTCTGCAGCTTGCTGAGGTGGCCCATCATCCTCTGTATTCAGGTGCCGAGAGGATGGGTTGGATGAGGAGGAGGAGGAAGCAGCAGAGGATCCAGCAGGAGAGGGGGGAGCCCCATCATCATCTGAGGCCAGCAGGTAAGCCTGGACATCATCTGCTACAGATGGGTTGAATCTTTTGCCCAGGTTGCGTTTGGCCCATTTCACAGCAACCTCCAGCGGTTGCAGCATGTCGCCACCTAGTGCCAGAAGCAGCTGTTTTTCTTCTTCTTGCACATCCTGATAGTGTTGCCTCAGGATGCACATTGTGTTGAAGGCCCAGTTCCTGGCATTTCCATCAATTAAATCGAGTGTTTTAATTGATGGATTGGCAGGTTTGATCGCCTCAGCCAGGTTGATGGTGATCCGCTGGATGGCCGGTGGGTCACGATCTTTCTGGGATACATTGTTGAGGTGGTGGGTGGCTTTAAGCAGCCTGTGTAGGGATCTGACCTTAACGGTAAAGTCCGGGTCGTCCGATTGCTGGTATTCGGTGCGGTTCGGCCTGTTCCGTGGTGCTGGGCGTGGTTGGGGCTGGCGTTGCTGCCGCTGCTGAGGCTGCTGTCGCTGCTGTCTCCGTTGCTGGCGCTGCTGCTGTTGCCACTGATGTTGCTGGTGCTGATGCTGCTGGTTGTGGTTCCGACGTGGTGCTCCGTTGTTGTTCCAGCCCCGGGAGTCAGTACGTGGTTGGCGGTACTGGTTGCGGGGCTGGGAGCGGTATGGTTGTGGTCGGAAGTCCACATCGCGACCATAAGGACGCGGCTCACGGCGTTGCGGAGGGTACCTCTGACGTGGCTGGAAGGATCCGCCGTGTCGGGAAGGAGGGTACTGCCGCTGGCGGTGTTGTGGACCGGAGCTTCTGCTGCGATCCGCCGTGGGGTAGCGGGTCACCGAAGCATAGCTGGGCCTCCAGCGTTGTTGAGGGGGGTCCCAGTTGTTCGGTGCCGCTTCGTAGCTCCGGAGGTAGCGGTTCTCCAGTTGCCGGTTGCGTTGTCTGCCGCGGTGGTAGTGGACTGTTGTCCAGTTGTCATCCTCATAATCCAGAGGATCAGAATTCCAAACCATTTTGGATGGATGATAAAAAAAGTTTTATAAAAAAATCTAAACTGTGATTAAATGAAAAAATAAAAATTAACTAAAATAGAATAAATGAAAAATCGGGAAAACTGAACTGCTTTTAAGGCCGTTCGGCACTTATTTTATTCAGAACACGAGACAAGCAAACAAAACGCGACGTTTCGGTCAAAATTAAACCTTCATCAGGCAGTCTGCTGTCTCAACTAAGAACATCGGTTAAGATTCAAGTATATAAAGCAGAACAGTTTCAAATTTCGCACTTCAAACAAGCAGAATAAACAGTTGGCTCTGATTGGCCGAACGAGTGCAGGTAACACGTCATAGAACAGGAAGGGAGGGGGGAGGCTGAGGAGGAGATTTAAACATATACAAACACCAAATAGCGCTCCCGCCCCCTACTGGTCAAAAAAAGGAACTGTATCCAGTGCAGTGGAAGGCCAACAAACATATTTACAGGTCAGGATGGCAAAACCATAGAAAATCAATAAAATTATGCAACATATTTACATATTTACAAGGATAGTTCAATATTTACATTATATATACATGTTTTAATAAAAATTAGGTTTTAAACAACTTTTATTCAACCGTTCAGGATTAAAAATAAAAGTCAAACATATAAATTAAGACAGGTGATGCACAGCGTGAGTGTTTAGGGATTTTGGTTAGGGGAAATATTTACATTTAGGGTTAAAATTATAAATTAGGGTTAATAATGCATAGTTTTAAGTGGTTAGGGTTAGAAAAAAATCTTTGGTAAGGGCATAAAAGAAAAATATACAAATTAGGATGGTTAGGGTTAGAGAAAAATCTTTGGTAAGGGCATAAAGAAAGATATTCAAATTAGGAGGGGGTCAAAGGTTAGGATTAGGCAAGGGAATGGGACTTTAGGTTTAGGCACTAATCCTTGATTGTTTCTGTGTTTTAAACAGGTGTGGAGGGATCCCATGGTCACCACAGAGAAGACAGGACACTGAAGAAGAACCCAGGCGGGAGGCACTGGCTGGTTAGGACGAGTGTTGCGGGTTGGAGCAGGGTTTGGGTTCAAGGTCAAAGGTCAGGAAACCAATATTGGTTCCCCAAACCAATGCCTCTTACCCTCTACCCCGCCCAGATGCACGGGCACGTCCCGCCCGGAGAATCAACAGTGCAGCCTATCTCTCGTTGAGGCCCCTGGGGATCTTAGTGTCCAACCTGTGGATCCAGAGCCTTTCAGCTCTCCTCCTCTGGGCCGGAGACCACGCCGGGTTGGAGTTCAGCACCAGAGCCGAAACAGAGGTCCAACCGTGCCTAATAAAGTGTCGAATTAGGGGTACATGTGTCTTTTTTTGCTTTTGAATATTATGTCTGTGTTGGACAAAACGGGTGAGGAGGGTGTTTCCCGTTTCGCCGACATAATTCATTTTACAAATTTTACATGTGATTAGATAAACACAATTTTTTAATTTAGGGTGGCCTAATTGATCTAATTTAAAAATTGTGTTGTTAAATTTATTTTGTACCCAACTCAACTGTTTGAAAAAATCACTCTGACCTTTCACCTTGGGTTTCTCCAGAGGTTTGACTTCAGCTTTAACTAGGAAGTCTCTCAAATTTTTGTTCCTTTTATATGCCGCAATTATTCTATAATTTTGAAGTAAAGAGGTTTCTGATTGGAATTTGGTGAAATTTTGTTTAATATTATATACAAATTGGCCTGCTGAAGAGGTGAAGGTTGTGATCAGAGGAAGTAGGGGAGACGGATCGGGGGGTCTGGACTCAAGGAAGCCTTTCCTACATGCCCTGAGGAAAGTCCTGGAATATCCTCTTTTGGAAAGTGCAGAGAACAGGATCTTAACAGCCTCCTCAAAATCTGCTCTCTGCGTACATATCCTGTGGAATCTGAGGAGTTGTGACTTGATGAGGCCGGCATATGTGTGCCTTGGGTGATAACTGGTTTTAAATAAGAGGGCATGTGTGTCTGTTTCTTTGAAAAAAACCTTGATATCCAATTTGTGTGTCGTGTCAAAATTTGGTCCTTTAAAGGTGGTTGTGTCCAGAAAATCTACCGCTTTAACGCTTGTAGTGGACTTGACTGTAATGGAGGGATTGTATGTGTTTAAATGATTGAGGAATTCCTTAAAGTCTTCTTCAGAATGAGTCCAGACCCCCCAGATGTCGTCCAGGTATCTGAAATAAAATAAAGGGGTCTTTCTGCAAGTGCTGAGGGCACCCTCCTCCCAGTCAGCCATGAATATATTTGCATAGGCAGGTGCAAATTTTTTACCCATGGCTGTACCTTTCACTTGCAGGAAGAAGTTTCCGTCAAAAACAAAGTCATTCCTTTTCAGGTTGATCTCCAGCAGCTGGATTAATTCACGATCTGGCCTCCTCGAATCTGGGTACTTAAAGAATATTCTTTTAATGCAACTAATTCCTTCATTTATATCAATGTTAGTGTACAAACTGTCTATGTCAATGGTAAATAGAATAGAGTCCTGAGGTAGGGAAATTAATTTGATTTTTTCAATAAAATCATAGGTATCTTTAATATAGCTTTTGTGTAATATGGATAGAGGGTATAAATAATGATCAATAAATTCTGCTGTGTTATATGTTTCACTCCCACAGTCTGAAACAATTGGTCTTCCATGTGGGATCTCATTTTTCTTGCTCCAAGCTTCTCTTTTTTTGTGTATTTTAGGGAGCAAATAAAATCTCCTGGCTCTGGGTTCAGGAGGCCCAAGCAGGTAAGATTTTTGTTTAGCATTAATGAATTTCTTTTTATGTAGATTGTCAATTATTTTTCTAATTAGGGGGGCTGTTTCTTTATAAATAGGAGCATCCAATTTCTTATAATATGTTTGATTGTATAATTGTTTATAGCCCTCCCACAGGTACTGTTCTCTATCCATAATCACAATAGCACTGCCTTTATCAGCAGGTTTAATTATTATATTCTTGTTATCCATTAATTCTTTAAGTGCTTTGCTTTCTTCTATAGTTAGGTTAGGTATGGTTTTACTAAATTTAAAGTTTTTATCTAGGTATTTTAGATCTTTATTAATTAATTTTCCCACCTCAGGAGGAAGAGCGTCGATTGGAGGAGACCAGTCGGATTCAGGTAAGAAAGGTAGGTTCTTATTACTGTTAGATACATCATCCTTGTAATACACTGCTAGTTTAATTCTTCTGTGATACTTTTGTAATTCAAACCTCATTTGCATTTTAGTTATTTGTTTATTGTCAACCTGACTAGGAATGAAGGTTAGACCTCTGCTCAAAAGGGAACGCTGTGCATCACTCAGAATAAAGGATTTTGAAAGATTACAGATATTATTATGTACAATCTGAGAGTGCCCTTCCTTCTCTCCAAGGCTCTCAGGGCAATCTATTTTAACCACTCACCCCAGTGGTTGAGAAGACGGGATGCAGTGGCCTTGGTCCAGTGGATTCTGTCCCTGGCCACCGTGAAGGACGTCTTCTTCAGTGCAGGGATGTAGAGAGGAAGCTGCATGATGTGAGTGTTCAGGTGAGAGAGGATTGCCTGTTCATGTTGAGGCAGAGCAGATGAGAAGTTGACCTCAGGAACATAAACATCTGCATTAGGACACTTGGTCCTGGCAGCTCTCACAGCCGCCTTCATCTCTCTCACAACAGCTTCCTTGTTTCTCTGGGATCTGTGGTTGATCCCCAGAGAGAGGATCAGACGCTCGACACCCTCGTTGATCTGCGTTCTTCCAAACAGGTGTGTCAGATGTCTCCATCTGGCACCGGAGAAGCTGATGACCTGCAGATCAGGGTTGCTCACGTTCGGGAACCTCGCTACGTTGGAGTCTCCGATGATGACACATCTGCTGTCGAGGTTGAGGGCCCAGTTCCTGGTCTTGGACAGGACGCCCTCCTGCCCGGCTGTCATCAGGGCCCGGCCGACAGAAGGGCCCGTGGGGCCGGCCGTGGAGGAGACAGAGGCAGGAACACCAAACGTGAGCTTACGTTGAGTGCTGACCTGTAGCCTGCGTTGGATGGGGGCCATCCTGGGTCGCAGAGAGGTCATTCGAACTTCACGAAGGGAGGGTGTGGGGGTGGAGGAGCGGGTAGATGGAGATCTGTATCTCTGGAGCTCCTCCTGCAGGAACTCAGCCACAAAGGAGATGTCCTCATCTAGAGCAGGAGTTGACCTTCTCTGTGGAGGAGCAGGCACAGGGGTTTGAGCTGTTCTCCGGGGGACAGAGGTGGTTTCTCTGGCTGGGTCCTGCTGACGTTGGGGCAGAGGAGTGATGTTCTCTGCTGCATGGTGAGGGGGAGGGGGGCTGCATGCTGCATCCAGGCTCCTCACAGATGTCACAGGTGACCAGTCATTTTGGGGAGGATCTGTCATGGTAGCTGTGGTTGACATGACAGGTCTAGGGGGTGGGGGAGGAGGGGGGGAGGGAGAGGAGGAGGAAGAGGAGGGGGAAGATCGAGGGACCACCGGTTGGGAGGGGGAACGGTGGAAGTAATCATATTCATCCTCCTCCTCTGTAGTTGCAGCTTGAGTTGGTGGAGGGTGATCAGCAGGTTCACCCTCTGTTTCTGCAGCTTGCTGAGGTGGCCCATCATCCTCTGTATTCAGGTGCCGAGAGGATGGGTTGGATGAGGAGGAGGAGGAAGCAGCAGAGGATCCAGCAGGAGAGGGGGGAGCCCCATCATCATCTGAGGCCAGCAGGTAAGCCTGGACATCATCTGCTACAGATGGGTTGAATCTTTTGCCCAGGTTGCGTTTGGCCCATTTCACAGCAACCTCCAGCGGTTGCAGCATGTCGCCACCTAGTGCCAGAAGCAGCTGTTTTTCTTCTTCTTGCACATCCTGATAGTGTTGCCTCAGGATGCACATTGTGTTGAAGGCCCAGTTCCTGGCATTTCCATCAATTAAATCGAGTGTTTTAATTGATGGATTGGCAGGTTTGATCGCCTCAGCCAGGTTGATGGTGATCCGCTGGATGGCCGGTGGGTCACGATCTTTCTGGGATACATTGTTGAGGTGGTGGGTGGCTTTAAGCAGCCTGTGTAGGGATCTGACCTTAACGGTAAAGTCCGGGTCGTCCGATTGCTGGTATTCGGTGCGGTTCGGCCTGTTCCGTGGTGCTGGGCGTGGTTGGGGCTGGCGTTGCTGCCGCTGCTGAGGCTGCTGTCGCTGCTGTCTCCGTTGCTGGCGCTGCTGCTGTTGCCACTGATGTTGCTGGTGCTGATGCTGCTGGTTGTGGTTCCGACGTGGTGCTCCGTTGTTGTTCCAGCCCCGGGAGTCAGTACGTGGTTGGCGGTACTGGTTGCGGGGCTGGGAGCGGTATGGTTGTGGTCGGAAGTCCACATCGCGACCATAAGGACGCGGCTCACGGCGTTGCGGAGGGTACCTCTGACGTGGCTGGAAGGATCCGCCGTGTCGGGAAGGAGGGTACTGCCGCTGGCGGTGTTGTGGACCGGAGCTTCTGCTGCGATCCGCCGTGGGGTAGCGGGTCACCGAAGCATAGCTGGGCCTCCAGCGTTGTTGAGGGGGGTCCCAGTTGTTCGGTGCCGCTTCGTAGCTCCGGAGGTAGCGGTTCTCCAGTTGCCGGTTGCGTTGTCTGCCGCGGTGGTAGTGGACTGTTGTCCAGTTGTCATCCTCATAATCCAGAGGATCAGAATTCCAAACCATTTTGGATGGATGATAAAAAAAGTTTTATAAAAAAATCTAAACTGTGATTAAATGAAAAAATAAAAATTAACTAAAATAGAATAAATGAAAAATCGGGAAAACTGAACTGCTTTTAAGGCCGTTCGGCACTTATTTTATTCAGAACACGAGACAAGCAAACAAAACGCGACGTTTCGGTCAAAATTAAACCTTCATCAGGCAGTCTGCTGTCTCAACTAAGAACATCGGTTAAGATTCAAGTATATAAAGCAGAACAGTTTCAAATTTCGCACTTCAAACAAGCAGAATAAACAGTTGGCTCTGATTGGCCGAACGAGTGCAGGTAACACGTCATAGAACAGGAAGGGAGGGGGGAGGCTGAGGAGGAGATTTAAACATATACAAACACCAAATAGCGCTCCCGCCCCCTACTGGTCAAAAAAAGGAACTGTATCCAGTGCAGTGGAAGGCCAACAAACATATTTACAGGTCAGGATGGCAAAACCATAGAAAATCAATAAAATTATGCAACATATTTACATATTTACAAGGATAGTTCAATATTTACATTATATATACATGTTTTAATAAAAATTAGGTTTTAAACAACTTTTATTCAACCGTTCAGGATTAAAAATAAAAGTCAAACATATAAATTAAGACAGGTGATGCACAGCGTGAGTGTTTAGGGATTTTGGTTAGGGGAAATATTTACATTTAGGGTTAAAATTATAAATTAGGGTTAATAATGCATAGTTTTAAGTGGTTAGGGTTAGAAAAAAATCTTTGGTAAGGGCATAAAAAAAAAAAAAAATATACAAATTAGGATGGTTAGGGTTAGAGAAAAATCTTTGGTAAGGGCATAAAGAAAGATATTCAAATTAGGAGGGGGTCAAAGGTTAGGATTAGGCAAGGGAATGGGACTTTAGGTTTAGGCACTAATCCTTGATTGTTTCTGTGTTTTAAACAGGTGTGGAGGGATCCCATGGTCACCACAGAGAAGACAGGACACTGAAGAAGAACCCAGGCGGGAGGCACTGGCTGGTTAGGACGAGTGTTGCGGGTTGGAGCAGGGTTTGGGTTCAAGGTCAAAGGTCAGGAAACCAATATTGGTTCCCCAAACCAATGCCTCTTACCCTCTACCCCGCCCAGATGCACGGGCACGTCCCGCCCGGAGAATCAACAGTGCAGCCTATCTCTCGTTGAGGCCCCTGGGGATCTTAGTGTCCAACCTGTGGATCCAGAGCCTTTCAGCTCTCCTCCTCTGGGCCGGAGACCACGCCGGGTTGGAGTTCAGCACCAGAGCCGAAACAGAGGTCCAACCGTGCCTAATAAAGTGTCGAATTAGGGGTACATGTGTCTTTTTTTGCTTTTGAATATTATGTCTGTGTTGGACAAAACGGGTGAGGAGGGTGTTTCCCGTTTCGCCGACATAATTCATTTTACAAATTTTACATGTGATTAGATAAACACAATTTTTTAATTTAGGGTGGCCTAATTGATCTAATTTAAAAATTGTGTTGTTAAATTTATTTTGTACCCAACTCAACTGTTTGAAAAAATCACTCTGACCTTTCACCTTGGGTTTCTCCAGAGGTTTGACTTCAGCTTTAACTAGGAAGTCTCTCAAATTTTTGTTCCTTTTATATGCCGCAATTATTCTATAATTTTGAAGTAAAGAGGTTTCTGATTGGAATTTGGTGAAATTTTGTTTAATATTATATACAAATTGGCCTGCTGAAGAGGTGAAGGTTGTGATCAGAGGAAGTAGGGGAGACGGATCGGGGGGTCTGGACTCAAGGAAGCCTTTCCTACATGCCCTGAGGAAAGTCCTGGAATATCCTCTTTTGGAAAGTGCAGAGAACAGGATCTTAACAGCCTCCTCAAAATCTGCTCTCTGCGTACATATCCTGTGGAATCTGAGGAGTTGTGACTTGATGAGGCCGGCATATGTGTGCCTTGGGTGATAACTGGTTTTAAATAAGAGGGCATGTGTGTCTGTTTCTTTGAAAAAAACCTTGATATCCAATTTGTGTGTCGTGTCAAAATTTGGTCCTTTAAAGGTGGTTGTGTCCAGAAAATCTACCGCTTTAACGCTTGTAGTGGACTTGACTGTAATGGAGGGATTGTATGTGTTTAAATGATTGAGGAATTCCTTAAAGTCTTCTTCAGAATGAGTCCAGACCCCCCAGATGTCGTCCAGGTATCTGAAATAAAATAAAGGGGTCTTTCTGCAAGTGCTGAGGGCACCCTCCTCCCAGTCAGCCATGAATATATTTGCATAGGCAGGTGCAAATTTTTTACCCATGGCTGTACCTTTCACTTGCAGGAAGAAGTTTCCGTCAAAAACAAAGTCATTCCTTTTCAGGTTGATCTCCAGCAGCTGGATTAATTCACGATCTGGCCTCCTCGAATCTGGGTACTTAAAGAATATTCTTTTAATGCAACTAATTCCTTCATTTATATCAATGTTAGTGTACAAACTGTCTATGTCAATGGTAAATAGAATAGAGTCCTGAGGTAGGGAAATTAATTTGATTTTTTCAATAAAATCATAGGTATCTTTAATATAGCTTTTGTGTAATATGGATAGAGGGTATAAATAATGATCAATAAATTCTGCTGTGTTATATGTTTCACTCCCACAGTCTGAAACAATTGGTCTTCCATGTGGGATCTCATTTTTCTTGCTCCAAGCTTCTCTTTTTTTGTGTATTTTAGGGAGCAAATAAAATCTCCTGGCTCTGGGTTCAGGAGGCCCAAGCAGGTAAGATTTTTGTTTAGCATTAATGAATTTCTTTTTATGTAGATTGTCAATTATTTTTCTAATTAGGGGGGCTGTTTCTTTATAAATAGGAGCATCCAATTTCTTATAATATGTTTGATTGTATAATTGTTTATAGCCCTCCCACAGGTACTGTTCTCTATCCATAATCACAATAGCACTGCCTTTATCAGCAGGTTTAATTATTATATTCTTGTTATCCATTAATTCTTTAAGTGCTTTGCTTTCTTCTATAGTTAGGTTAGGTATGGTTTTACTAAATTTAAAGTTTTTATCTAGGTATTTTAGATCTTTATTAATTAATTTTCCCACCTCAGGAGGAAGAGCGTCGATTGGAGGAGACCAGTCGGATTCAGGTAAGAAAGGTAGGTTCTTATTACTGTTAGATACATCATCCTTGTAATACACTGCTAGTTTAATTCTTCTGTGATACTTTTGTAATTCAAACCTCATTTGCATTTTAGTTATTTGTTTATTGTCAACCTGACTAGGAATGAAGGTTAGACCTCTGCTCAAAAGGGAACGCTGTGCATCACTCAGAATAAAGGATTTTGAAAGATTACAGATATTATTATGTACAATCTGAGAGTGCCCTTCCTTCTCTCCAAGGCTCTCAGGGCAATCTATTTTAACCACTCACCCCAGTGGTTGAGAAGACGGGATGCAGTGGCCTTGGTCCAGTGGATTCTGTCCCTGGCCACCGTGAAGGACGTCTTCTTCAGTGCAGGGATGTAGAGAGGAAGCTGCATGATGTGAGTGTTCAGGTGAGAGAGGATTGCCTGTTCATGTTGAGGCAGAGCAGATGAGAAGTTGACCTCAGGAACATAAACATCTGCATTAGGACACTTGGTCCTGGCAGCTCTCACAGCCGCCTTCATCTCTCTCACAACAGCTTCCTTGTTTCTCTGGGATCTGTGGTTGATCCCCAGAGAGAGGATCAGACGCTCGACACCCTCGTTGATCTGCGTTCTTCCAAACAGGTGTGTCAGATGTCTCCATCTGGCACCGGAGAAGCTGATGACCTGCAGATCAGGGTTGCTCACGTTCGGGAACCTCGCTACGTTGGAGTCTCCGATGATGACACATCTGCTGTCGAGGTTGAGGGCCCAGTTCCTGGTCTTGGACAGGACGCCCTCCTGCCCGGCTGTCATCAGGGCCCGGCCGACAGAAGGGCCCGTGGGGCCGGCCGTGGAGGAGACAGAGGCAGGAACACCAAACGTGAGCTTACGTTGAGTGCTGACCTGTAGCCTGCGTTGGATGGGGGCCATCCTGGGTCGCAGAGAGGTCATTCGAACTTCACGAAGGGAGGGTGTGGGGGTGGAGGAGCGGGTAGATGGAGATCTGTATCTCTGGAGCTCCTCCTGCAGGAACTCAGCCACAAAGGAGATGTCCTCATCTAGAGCAGGAGTTGACCTTCTCTGTGGAGGAGCAGGCACAGGGGTTTGAGCTGTTCTCCGGGGGACAGAGGTGGTTTCTCTGGCTGGGTCCTGCTGACGTTGGGGCAGAGGAGTGATGTTCTCTGCTGCATGGTGAGGGGGAGGGGGGCTGCATGCTGCATCCAGGCTCCTCACAGATGTCACAGGTGACCAGTCATTTTGGGGAGGATCTGTCATGGTAGCTGTGGTTGACATGACAGGTCTAGGGGGTGGGGGAGGAGGGGGGGAGGGAGAGGAGGAGGAAGAGGAGGGGGAAGATCGAGGGACCACCGGTTGGGAGGGGGAACGGTGGAAGTAATCATATTCATCCTCCTCCTCTGTAGTTGCAGCTTGAGTTGGTGGAGGGTGATCAGCAGGTTCACCCTCTGTTTCTGCAGCTTGCTGAGGTGGCCCATCATCCTCTGTATTCAGGTGCCGAGAGGATGGGTTGGATGAGGAGGAGGAGGAAGCAGCAGAGGATCCAGCAGGAGAGGGGGGAGCCCCATCATCATCTGAGGCCAGCAGGTAAGCCTGGACATCATCTGCTACAGATGGGTTGAATCTTTTGCCCAGGTTGCGTTTGGCCCATTTCACAGCAACCTCCAGCGGTTGCAGCATGTCGCCACCTAGTGCCAGAAGCAGCTGTTTTTCTTCTTCTTGCACATCCTGATAGTGTTGCCTCAGGATGCACATTGTGTTGAAGGCCCAGTTCCTGGCATTTCCATCAATTAAATCGAGTGTTTTAATTGATGGATTGGCAGGTTTGATCGCCTCAGCCAGGTTGATGGTGATCCGCTGGATGGCCGGTGGGTCACGATCTTTCTGGGATACATTGTTGAGGTGGTGGGTGGCTTTAAGCAGCCTGTGTAGGGATCTGACCTTAACGGTAAAGTCCGGGTCGTCCGATTGCTGGTATTCGGTGCGGTTCGGCCTGTTCCGTGGTGCTGGGCGTGGTTGGGGCTGGCGTTGCTGCCGCTGCTGAGGCTGCTGTCGCTGCTGTCTCCGTTGCTGGCGCTGCTGCTGTTGCCACTGATGTTGCTGGTGCTGATGCTGCTGGTTGTGGTTCCGACGTGGTGCTCCGTTGTTGTTCCAGCCCCGGGAGTCAGTACGTGGTTGGCGGTACTGGTTGCGGGGCTGGGAGCGGTATGGTTGTGGTCGGAAGTCCACATCGCGACCATAAGGACGCGGCTCACGGCGTTGCGGAGGGTACCTCTGACGTGGCTGGAAGGATCCGCCGTGTCGGGAAGGAGGGTACTGCCGCTGGCGGTGTTGTGGACCGGAGCTTCTGCTGCGATCCGCCGTGGGGTAGCGGGTCACCGAAGCATAGCTGGGCCTCCAGCGTTGTTGAGGGGGGTCCCAGTTGTTCGGTGCCGCTTCGTAGCTCCGGAGGTAGCGGTTCTCCAGTTGCCGGTTGCGTTGTCTGCCGCGGTGGTAGTGGACTGTTGTCCAGTTGTCATCCTCATAATCCAGAGGATCAGAATTCCAAACCATTTTGGATGGATGATAAAAAAAGTTTTATAAAAAAATCTAAACTGTGATTAAATGAAAAAATAAAAATTAACTAAAATAGAATAAATGAAAAATCGGGAAAACTGAACTGCTTTTAAGGCCGTTCGGCACTTATTTTATTCAGAACACGAGACAAGCAAACAAAACGCGACGTTTCGGTCAAAATTAAACCTTCATCAGGCAGTCTGCTGTCTCAACTAAGAACATCGGTTAAGATTCAAGTATATAAAGCAGAACAGTTTCAAATTTCGCACTTCAAACAAGCAGAATAAACAGTTGGCTCTGATTGGCCGAACGAGTGCAGGTAACACGTCATAGAACAGGAAGGGAGGGGGGAGGCTGAGGAGGAGATTTAAACATATACAAACACCAAATAGCGCTCCCGCCCCCTACTGGTCAAAAAAAGGAACTGTATCCAGTGCAGTGGAAGGCCAACAAACATATTTACAGGTCAGGATGGCAAAACCATAGAAAATCAATAAAATTATGCAACATATTTACATATTTACAAGGATAGTTCAATATTTACATTATATATACATGTTTTAATAAAAATTAGGTTTTAAACAACTTTTATTCAACCGTTCAGGATTAAAAATAAAAGTCAAACATATAAATTAAGACAGGTGATGCACAGCGTGAGTGTTTAGGGATTTTGGTTAGGGGAAATATTTACATTTAGGGTTAAAATTATAAATTAGGGTTAATAATGCATAGTTTTAAGTGGTTAGGGTTAGAAAAAAATCTTTGGTAAGGGCATAAAAAAAAAAAAAAAAAAAAAAAAAAAAAAAAAAAAAAAAAAAAATATACAAATTAGGATGGTTAGGGTTAGAGAAAAATCTTTGGTAAGGGCATAAAGAAAGATATTCAAATTAGGAGGGGGTCAAAGGTTAGGATTAGGCAAGGGAATGGGACTTTAGGTTTAGGCACTAATCCTTGATTGTTTCTGTGTTTTAAACAGGTGTGGAGGGATCCCATGGTCACCACAGAGAAGACAGGACACTGAAGAAGAACCCAGGCGGGAGGCACTGGCTGGTTAGGACGAGTGTTGCGGGTTGGAGCAGGGTTTGGGTTCAAGGTCAAAGGTCAGGAAACCAATATTGGTTCCCCAAACCAATGCCTCTTACCCTCTACCCCGCCCAGATGCACGGGCACGTCCCGCCCGGAGAATCAACAGTGCAGCCTATC